>NW_024748388.1:0-51965 GCF_018991925.1 Homarus americanus
TGGTTGTGGTTGTTATAATCATAGTAGTGGTTGTTATAATCATGGTTATGGTTTATATAATCATAGTTGTGGTTGTTATAATCATGGTCGTTGTTGTTATAATCATCGTCGTGGTTGTTATAATCATAGTCGTGGTTGTTATAATCACAGTCGAGGTTGTTATAATCATGGTTGTGGTTGATATAATCATAGTCGTGGTTGTTATAATCATGGTCGTGGTTGTTATAATCATAGTCGTGGTTATTATAATAATAGTAGTGGTTGTTATATTCATGGTCGTGCTTGTTTTGTTTATGGTCGTGCTTGTTATAATCACAGTGGTGGTTGTAATAATCATGGTTGTGATTGATATAATCATAGTCGTGGTTGTTATAATCATGGTCATAATTGTTATAATCATAGTCTTGGTTATGATCATTGTCGTGGTTGTTATAATCATAGTAGTGGTTGTTATAATCATGGTTATGGTTTATATAATCATAGTTGTGGTTGTTATAATCCTAGTCGTGGTTGTTATAATCATGATCGTGGTTGTTATAATAATGGTTGTGGTTGTTATAATCATGGTCGTGGTTGTTAAAATCATGGTCATAATTGTTATAATCATAGTCTTGGTTATGATCATTGTCGTGGTTGTTATAATCATAGTAGTGGTTGTTATAATCATGGTTATGGTTTATATAATCATAGTTGTGGTTGTTATAATCATGGTCGTTGTTGTTATAATCATCGTCGTGGTTGTTATAATCATGGTTGTGGTTGATATAATCATAGTCGTGGTTGTTATAATCATGGTCGTGGTTGTTATAATCATGGTTGTGGTTGCTATAATCATGGTCGTGGTTGTTATACATATATTCGTTATTTTTATAATCTTAGTCGTGGTTATGATCATAGTTGTGGTTGTTATATTCATAGTCGTGGTTGTTATAATCATGGTCGTGAGTGTTATAATCATGGTCGTGGTTGTTATAATCATATTCGTGGTTGATATAATCGTGGTCGTGGTTGTTTTAATCATGGTCGAGGTTGTTATAATCATAGTCTTGGTTGTTATAACCATTGTCGTGGTTGTTATAATCATAGTCTTGGTTGTTATAATCATAGTCGTGGTTGTTATAATCATGGTCGTGGTTGTTATAATCATATTCGTTGTTTTATAATCATAGTCGTGGTTATGATCATAGTCGTGGTTGTTATAATCATGGATGTGGTTGTTTTAATCATGGTCGTGGTTGTTATAATCATAGTCGTGGTTGTTATAATCTCAGTCGTGGTTGTTATAATCATGTTCGTGGTTGTTATAATCAAGGTTGTGGTTGATATCATCATAGTCGAGGTTGTTATAATCATGGTCGTTGTTGTTATAATCATGGTTGAGGTTGTTATAATCATGGTCGTGGTTGTTATACTCATGGTTGTGGTTATTATAATCTTAGTCGTGATTGTTATAATCATAGTTTTGGTTGTTATAATCATGGTCGTGGTTGTTATAGTCATGGTCGTGGTTGTTATAATCATGGTCATGGTTGTTATAATCATAGTCGTGGTTGTTATAATCATGGTAGTTGTTGTTATAATCATAGTCGTGGTTATGGTTTTAGTCGTGGTTGTTATAATCATGGTTGTGCTTGCTTTAATCATGGTCGTGGTTGTTATAATCATAGTCGTGGTTATTATAATCATAGTCGTAGTTGTTATAATCATGGTCGTGGTTGTTATAATCATGGTCGTGGTTGTTATAATCATGGTCGTGGTTGTTATAATCATAGTCGTGGTTGTTATAATCATAGTCTTGGTTATTATAATCATGGTAGTTGTTGTTATAATCATAGTCGTGGTTATGGTTTTAGTCGTGGTTGTTATAATTATGGTTGTGCTTGCTTTAATCATGATCGTGGTTGTTATAATCATAGTCGTGGTTATTATAATCATAGTCGTAGTTGTTTTAAACATGGTCGTGGTTGTTATAATCATGGTTGTGGTTGTTTTAATCATAGTTGTGGTTGTTATAATCATGGTGGTAGTTGTTATATAATCATAGTCGTGGATATGATCATAGTCGTGGTTGTTATAATCACAGTCGTGGTTATTATAATCATAGTCGTAGTTGTTATAATCATGGTCGTGGTTGTTATAATCATGGTAGTTGTTGTTATAATCATAGTCGTGGTTATGATCTTAGTCGTGGTTGTTATATTCATGGTCGTGCTTGTTATATTTATTGTCGTGCTTGTTATAATCATAGTCGTGGTTGTTATAATCATGGTTGTGGTTGATATAATCATAGTCGTGGTTGTTATAATCATCGTCGTTGTTGTCATAATCATGGTCGTGGTTGTTATAATGATGGTCGTAGTTGATATATTCAAGGTCGTCTTTGTTATAATGATGGTCGTGGTTGTTATAATAATAGTCGTGGTTGTTCTATTCATGGTCGTGCATGTTATATATATGGTCGTGCTTGTTATAATCATAGTCGTGGTTGTTATAATCATGGTTGTGGTTGATATCATCATAGTCGAGGTTGTTATACTGATATTCGTTATTTTTATAATCTTAGTCGTGGTTATGATCATAGTTGTGGTTGTTATATTCATAGTCGGGGTTGTTATAATCATGGTCGTGAGTGTTATAATCATGGTCGTGGTTGTCATAATCATATTCGTGGTTGTTATAATCGTGGTCGTGGTTGTATTAATTATGGTCGAGGTTGTTATAATCATAGTCTTGGTTGTTATAACCATTGTCGTGGTTGGTATAATCATAGTCTTGGTTGTTATAATCATAGTCGTGGTTGTTATAATCATGGTCGTGGTTGTTATAATCATATTCGTTGTTTTATAATCATAGTCGTGGTTATGATCATAGTCGTGGTTGTTTTAATCATGGTTGTGGTTGTTTTAATCATGGTCGTGGTTGTTATAATCATACTCGTGGTTGTTATAATCTTAGTCGTGGTTGTTATAATCATGTTCGTGGTTGTTATAATCATGGTTGTGGTTGATATCATCATAGTCGAGGTTGTTATAATCATGGTCGTTGTTGTTATAATCATGGTTGTGGTTGTTATAATCATGGTCGTGGTTTTTATACTCATGGTCGTGGTTATTATAATCTTGGTCGTGGTTGTTATAATCATAGTTTTTTTTTTTATAATCATGGTCGTGCTTGCTTTAATCATGGTCGTGGTTGTTATAATCATAGTCGTGGTTATTATAATCATTGTCGTATTTGTTATAATCATAGTCGTGGTTATTATAATCATTGTCGTATTTGTTATAATCATGGTCGTGGTAGTTATAATCATGGTTGTGGTTGTTATAATCATAGTTGTGGTTGTTATAATCTTGGTCGTAGTTGTTATATAATCATAGTCGTGGTTATCATCATAGTCGTGGTTGTTATAATCACAGTCGTGGTTGTTATAATCATGGTTGTGGTTGATATAATCATATTCGAAGTTGTTATAATCATAGTCGTGGTTGTTATAATCACAGTCGTGGTTGTTATAATAATAGTCGTGGTTGTTATATTCATGGTCGTGCTTGTTATATTTATTGTCGTGCTTGTTATAATCATAGTCATGGTTGTTATAATCATGGTTGTGGTTGATTTAATCATAGTCGTGGTTGTTATAATCATGGTCGTCTTTGTTATAATGATGGTCGTGGTTGTTATAATAATAGTCGTGGTTGTTCTATTCATGTTCGTGCATGTTATATTTATGGTCGTGCTTGTTATAATCATAGTCGTGGTTGTTATAATCATGGTTGTGGTTGATATCATCATAGTCGAGGTTGTTATAATCATGGTCGTTGTTGATAAAATCATGGTTGTGGTTGCTATAATCATGGTCGTGGTTGTTATACATATATTCGTTATTTTTATAATCTTAGTCGTGGTTATGATCATAGTTGTGGTTGTTATATTCATAGTCGTGGTTGTTATAATCATGGTCGTGAGTGTTATAATCATGGTCGTGGTTGTTATAATCATATTCGTGGTTGATATAATCGTGGTCGTGGATGTTTTAATCATGGTCGAGGTTGTTATAATCATAGTCTTGGTTGTTATAACCATTGTCGTGGTTGTTATAATCATAGTCTTGGTTGTTATAATCATAGTCGTGGTTGTTATAATCATGGTCGTGGTTGTTATAATCATATTCGTTGTTTTATAATCATAGACGTGGTTATGATCATAGTCGTGGTTGTTATAATCATGGATGTGGTTGTTTTAATCATGGTCGTGGTTGGTATAATCATAGTCGTGGTTGTTATAATCTCTGTCGTGGTTGTTATAATCATGTTCGTGGTTGTTATAATCATGGTTGTGGTTGATATCATCATAGTCGAGGTTGTTATAATCATGGTCGTTGTTGTTATAATCATGGTTGTGGTTGTTATAATCATGGTCGTGGTTGTTATACTCATGGTTGTGGTTATTATAATCTTGGTCGTGATTGTTATAATCATAGTTTTGGTTGTTATAATCATGGTCGTGGTTGTTATAATCATGGTCATGGTTGTTGTTATAATCATAGTCGTGGTTATGGTTTTAGTCGTGGTTGTTATAATCATGGTTGTGCTTGCTTTAATCATGGTCGTGGTTGTTATAATCATAGTCGTGGTTATTATAATCATAGTCGTAGTTGTTATAATCATGGTCGTGGTTGTTATAATCATGGTCGTGGTTGTTATAATCATGGTCGTGGTTGTTATAATCATAGTCGTGGTTGTTATAATCATAGTCTTGGTTATTATAATCATGGTAGTTGTTGTTATAATCATAGTCGTGGTTATGGTTTTAGTCGTGGTTGTTATAATTATGGTTGTGCTTGCTTTAATCATGATCGTGGTTGTTATAATCATAGTCGTGGTTATTATAATCATAGTCGTAGTTGTTTTAAACATGGTCGTGGTTGTTATAATCATGGTTGTGGTTGTTTTAATCATAGTTGTGGTTGTTATAATCATGGTGGTAGTTGTTATATAATCATAGTCGTGGATATGATCATAGTCGTGGTTGTTATAATCACAGTCGTGGTTATTATAATCATAGTCGTAGTTGTTATAATCATGGTCGTGGTTGTTATAATCATGGTAGTTGTTGTTATAATCATAGTCGTGGTTATGATCTTAGTCGTGGTTGTTATATTCATGGTCGTGCTTGTTATATTTATTGTCGTGCTTGTTATAATCATAGTCGTGGTTGTTATAATCATGGTTGTGGTTGATATAATCATAGTCGTGGTTGTTATAATCATCGTCGTTGTTGTCATAATCATGGTCGTGGTTGTTATAATGATGGTCGTAGTTGATATATTCAAGGTCGTCTTTGTTATAATGATGGTCGTGGTTGTTATAATAATAGTCGTGGTTGTTCTATTCATGGTCGTGCATGTTATATATATGGTCGTGCTTGTTATAATCATAGTCGTGGTTGTTATAATCATGGTTGTGGTTGATATCATCATAGTCGAGGTTGTTATACTGATATTCGTTATTTTTATAATCTTAGTCGTGGTTATGATCATAGTTGTGGTTGTTATATTCATAGTCGGGGTTGTTATAATCATGGTCGTGAGTGTTATAATCATGGTCGTGGTTGTCATAATCATATTCGTGGTTGTTATAATCGTGGTCGTGGTTGTATTAATTATGGTCGAGGTTGTTATAATCATAGTCTTGGTTGTTATAACCATTGTCGTGGTTGGTATAATCATAGTCTTGGTTGTTATAATCATAGTCGTGGTTGTTATAATCATGGTCGTGGTTGTTATAATCATATTCGTTGTTTTATAATCATAGTCGTGGTTATGATCATAGTCGTGGTTGTTATAATCATGGATTGTGGTTGTTTTAATCATGGTCGTGGTTGTTATAATCATACTCGTGGTTATTATAATCTTAGTCGTGGTTGTTATAATCATGTTCGTGGTTGTTATAATCATGGTTGTGGTTGATATCATCATAGTCGAGGTTGTTATAATCATGGTCGTTGTTGTTATAATCATGGTTGTGGTTGTTATAATCATGGTCGTGGTTTTTATACTCATGGTCGTGGTTATTATAATCTTGGTCGTGGTTGTTATAATCATAGTTTTGGTTGTTATAATCATGGTCGTGGTAGTTATAATGATGTTCGTGGTTGATATAAACAGAGTCGTGGTTGATATAATCATGGTCGTTGTTGTCATAATCATGGTCGTGGTTGTTATAATCATGGTCGTGGTTGTTATAATAATAGTCGTGGTTGTTCTATTCATGGTCGTGCATGTTATATTTATGGTCGTGCTAGTTATAATCATAGTCGTGGTTGTTATAATCATGGTTGTGGTTGATATCATCATAGTCGAGGTTGTTATAATCATGGTCGCTGTTGTTATAATCATAGTCGTGGTTATTATAATCATAGTCGTAGTTGTTATAATCATGGTCGTGGTTGTTATAATCATGGTTGTGGTTGTTATAATCATAGTTGTCGTTGTTATAATCATGGTCGTGGTTGTTATAATCATAGTCGTGGTTGTGATCATAGTCGTGGTTGTTATAATCATGGTCGTTGTTGTTATAATCATGGTCATGGTTGTTATATTCATGGTCGTGGTTGTTATAATCATGGGCGTGGTTGTTATAATAATAGTCGTGGTTGTTCTATTCATGGTCGTGCATGTTATATTTATGGTCGTGCTAGTTATAATCATAGTCGTGGTTGTTATAATCATGGTTGTGGTTGATATCATCATAGTCGAGGTTGTTATAATCATGGTCGTTGTTGTTATAATCATGGTTGTGGTTGATATAATCATAGTCCTGGTTGTTATAATCATGGTAGTTGTTGTTATAATCATAGTCGTGGTTGTGATCTTAGTCGTGGTTGTTATAATCATGGTTGTGGTTGCTTTAATCATGGTCGTGGTTATTATAATCATAGTCGTGGTTATTATAATCATAGTCGTAGTTGTTATAATCATGGTCGTTGTTGTTATAATCATGGTTGTGGTTGTTATAATCATAGTTGTGGTTGTTATAATCATGGTCGTGGTTGTTATAATCATAGTCGTGGTTATGATCATAGTCGTGGTTGTTAAAATCATAGTCGTGGTTGTTATAATCATGGTCGTGAGTGTTATAATCATAGTCGTGGTTGTTATAATCATATTCGTGGTTGATATAATCATGGTCGAGGTTGTTATAATCATGGTCGTGGTTGTTATAATCATGGTCGTGGTTGTTATAATCATTGTCGTGGTTGTTATAATCATGATCGTAGTTGTTATAACCATAGTCGTTGGTATGATCATAGTCGTGGTTGTTATAACCATAGTCGTTGTTATGATCATAGTCGTGGTTGTTATAATCATAGTCGTGGATGTTATAATCATGTTCGTGGTTGATATAATCATAGTCGTGGTTGTTATAATCATGGTCGTAGTTGTTATAATCATAGTTGTGGTTGTTTTAAGCATGGTCGTGGTTGTTATAATCATAGTCGTGGTTATGATCATAATCGAGGTTGTTATAATCATAGTCGTGGTTGTTATACATATGGTCTTAGTTGTTATAATCAAGGTCGTGGTTGTTATAATCATGGTTGTTGTTGTTATAATCATGGTCGTTGTTGTTATAATCATAGTCGTGGTTGTTATACTCATGGTCGTGGTTGTTATAATCATGGTCGTGGTCGTTATAGTAATAGTCGTGGTTGTTATATTCATGGTCGTGCTTGTTTTATATATGGTCGTGCTTGTTATAATCATAGTCGTGGTTGTTATAATCATGGTAGTGGTTGTTATAATCATGGTTGTGGTTGTTATAATCATGGTCGTGGTTATTATAATCATAGTCGGGGTTATGATCATAGTCGTGGTTGTCATAATCATAGTCGTGGTTGTCATAATCATGATCGTGGTTGTTATAATAATAGTCATGATTGTTATATTCAAGGTCATGCTTGTTTTATTTATGGTCGTGCTTGTTATAATCATAGTCGTGGTTGTTATAATCATGGTAGTGGTTATTATAATCATAGTCGTAATTGGTATAATCATAGTCTTGGTTAAGAACCTAGTCGTGCTTGTTAAAATCATAGTCGTGGTTGTTATAATCATGGTCGTTGTTGATATAATCATGGTCGTCGTTGTTATAATCTTGGACGTGGTTATTATAATCATGGTCGTAGTTGTTATATAATCATAGTCGTGGTTATGATCATAGTCGTGGTTGTTATAATCACAGTCGTGGTTGTTATAATCATGGTTGTGGTTGATATAATTATAGTCGAAGTTGTTATAATCAAGGTCGTGGTTGTTATAATCACAGTCGTGGTTGTTATAATAATAGTCGTGTTTTTTATATTCATGGTCGTGCTTGTTATATTTATGGTCGTGCTTGTTATAATCATAGTCGTGGTTGTTATAATCATTGTTGTGGTTGATATAATGATAGTCGTGGTTGTTATAATCATGGTCGTTGTTGTCATAATCATGGTCGTGGATGTTATAGTCATGGTCGTAGTTGTTATATTCATGGTCGTCTTTGTTATAATCATGGTCGTGGTTGTTATAATAATAGTCGTGGTTGTTCTATTCATGGTCGTGCATATTATATTTATGGTTGTGCTTGTTTTAATCATAGTCGTGGTTGTTATAATCATGGTTGTGGTTGTTATAATCATGGTCGTGGTTGTTATACTCATATTCGTTATTTTTATAATCTTAGTCGTGGTTATGATCATAGTTGTGGTTGTTATATTCATCGTCGTGGTTGTTATAATCATGGTTGTGGTTGATATAATCATAGTTGTAGTCGTTATAATCATGGTCGTAGTTGTTATAATAATCGTCGTGGTTGTTCTCTTCATGGTCGTGCATGTTATATTTATGGTCGTTCCTGTTATAATCATATTCGTGGTTGTTATAATCGTAGTCGTGGTTGTTTTAATCATGGTCGTGGTTGTTATAATCATAGTCTTGGTTGTTATAACCATTGTCGTGGTTGTTATAATCATAGTCTTGGTTGTTATAATCATAGTCGTGGTTGTTATAATCATGCTCGTGGTTGTTATAATCATATTCGTTGTTTTATAATCATAGTCGTGGTTATGATCATAGTCGTGGTTGTTATAATCATGGTTGTGGTTGTTTTAATCATGGTCGTGGTTGTGATAATCATAGTCGTGGTTGTTATAATCTTAGTCGTGGTTGTTATAATCATGTTCGTGGTTGTTTTAATCATGATTGTGGTTGTTATAATCATAGTTGTAGTTGTTATAATCATGGTCGTAGTTGCTATAATAATAGTCGTGGTTGTTTTATTCATGTTCGTGCATGTTATATTTATGGTCGTGCTTGTTATAATCATAGTCGTGGTTGTTATAATCATGGTTGTGGTTGATATCATCATAGTCGAGGTTGTTATAATCATGGTCGTTGTTGATAAAATCATGGTTGTGGTTGCTATAATCATGGTCGTGGTTGTTATACATATATTCGTTATTTTTATAATCTTAGTCGTGGTTATGATCATAGTCGTGGTTGTTATAATCATGGATGTGGTTGTTTTAATCATGGTCGTGGTTGTTATAATCATAGTCGTGGTTGTTATAATCTCTGTCGTGGTTGTTATAATCATGTTCGTGGTTGTTATAATCATGGTTGTGGTTGATATCATCATAGTCGAGGTTGTTATAATCATGGTCGTTGTTGTTATAATCATGGTTGTGGTTGTTATAATCATGGTCGTGGTTGATATACTCATGGTTGTGGTTATTATAATCTTGGTCGTGATTGTTATAATCATAGTTTTGGTTGTTATAATCATGGTCGTGGTTGTTATAATCATGGTAGTTGTTGTTATAATCATAGTCGTGGTTATGGTTTTAGTCGTGGTTGTTATAATTATGGTTGTGCTTGCTTTAATCATGATCGTGGTTGTTATAATCATAGTCGTGGTTATTATAATCATAGTCGTAGTTGTTTTAAACATGGTCGTGGTTGTTATAATCATGGTTGTGGTTGTTTTAATCATAGTTGTGGTTGTTATAATCATGGTGGTAGTTGTTATATAATCATAGTCGTGGATATGATCATAGTCGTGGTTGTTATAATCACAGTCGTGGTTATTATAATCATAGTCGTAGTTGTTATAATCATGGTCGTGGTTGTTATAATCATGGTAGTTGTTGTTATAATCATAGTCGTGGTTATGATCTTAGTCGTGGTTGTTATATTCATGGTCGTGCTTGTTATATTTATTGTCGTGCTTGTTATAATCATAGTCGTGGTTGTTATAATCATGGTTGTGGTTGATATAATCATAGTCGTGGTTGTTATAATCATCGTCGTTGTTGTCATAATCATGGTCGTGGTTGTTATAATGATGGTCGTAGTTGATATATTCAAGGTCGTCTTTGTTATAATGATGGTCGTGGTTGTTATAATAATAGTCGTGGTTGTTCTATTCATGGTCGTGCATGTTATATATATGGTCGTGCTTGTTATAATCATAGTCGTGGTTGTTATAATCATGGTTGTGGTTGATATCATCATAGTCGAGGTTGTTATACTGATATTCGTTATTTTTATAATCTTAGTCGTGGTTATGATCATAGTTGTGGTTGTTATATTCATAGTCGGGGTTGTTATAATCATGGTCGTGAGTGTTATAATCATGGTCGTGGTTGTCATAATCATATTCGTGGTTGTTATAATCGTGGTCGTGGTTGTATTAATTATGGTCGAGGTTGTTATAATCATAGTCTTGGTTGTTATAACCATTGTCGTGGTTGGTATAATCATAGTCTTGGTTGTTATAATCATAGTCGTGGTTGTTATAATCATGGTCGTGGTTGTTATAATCATATTCGTTGTTTTATAATCATAGTCGTGGTTATGATCATAGTCGTGGTTGTTATAATCATGGATTGTGGTTGTTTTAATCATGGTCGTGGTTGTTATAATCATACTCGTGGTTGTTATAATCTTAGTCGTGGTTGTTATAATCATGTTCGTGGTTGTTATAATCATGGTTGTGGTTGATATCATCATAGTCGAGGTTGTTATAATCATGGTCGTTGTTGTTATAATCATGGTTGTGGTTGTTATAATCATGGTCGTGGTTTTTATACTCATGGTCGTGGTTATTATAATCTTGGTCGTGGTTGTTATAATCATAGTTTTGGTTGTTATAATCATGGTCGTGGTAGTTATAATGATGTTCGTGGTTGATATAAACAGAGTCGTGGTTGATATAATCATGGTCGTTGTTGTCATAATCATGGTCGTGGTTGTTATAATCATGGTCGTAGTTGTTATATTCATGGTCGTGGTTGTTATAATCATGGTCGTGGTTGTTATAATAATAGTCATGGTTGTTCTATTCATGGTCGTGCATGTTATATTTATGGTCGTGCTAGTTATAATCATAGTCGTGGTTGTTATAATCATGGTCGTGGTTGTTATAATCATTGTCGTGGTTGTTATAATCATGGTCGTAGTTGTTATAACCATAGTCGTTGGTATGATCATAGTCGTGGTTCTTATAACCATAGTCGTTGTTATGATCATAGTCGTGGTTGTTATAATCATAGTCGTGGATGTTATAATCATGTTCGTGGTTGATATAATCATAGTCGTGGTTGTTATAATCATGGTCGTAGTTGTTATAATCATAGTTGTGGTTGTTTTAAGCATGGTCGTGGTTGTTATAATCATAGTCGTGGTTATGATCATAATCGAGGTTGTTATAATCATAGTCGTGGTTGTTATACATATGGTCTTAGTTGTTATAATCAAGGTCGTGGTTGTTATAATCATGGTCGTTGTTGTTACAATCATGGTCGTTGTTGTTATAATCATAGTCGTGGTTGTTATACTCATGGTCGTGGTTGTTATAATCATGGTCGTGGTCGTTATAGTAATAGTCGTGGTTGTTATATTCATGGTCGTGCTTGTTTTATATATGGTCGTGCTTGTTATAATCATAGTCGTGGTTGTTATAATCATGGTAGTGGTTGTTATAATATGGTTGTGGTTGTTATAATCATGGTCGTGTTGTTATAATCAGTCGGGTTATGATCATAGTCGTGGTTGTCATAATCATAGTCGTGGTTGTCATAATCATGATCGTGGTTGTTATAATAATAGTCATGATTGTTATATTCAAGTCATGCTTGTTTTATTTATGGTCGTGCTTGTTATAATCATAGTCGTGGTTGTTATAATCATGGTAGTGTATTATAATCATAGTCGTAATTGGTATAATCATAGTCTTGGTTAAGAACCTAGTCGTGTTTGTTAAAATCATAGTCGTGGTTGTTATAATCATGGTTGTGGTTTATATAATCATGGTCGTCGTTGTTATAATCATGGACGTGGTTATTATAATCATGGTCGTAGTTGTTATATAATCATAGTCGTGGTTATGATCATAGTCGTGGTTGTTAGAATCACAGTCGTGGGTTGTTATAATCATGGTTGTGGTTGATATAATTATAGTCGAAGTTGTTATAATCAAGGTCGTGGTTGTTATAATCACAGTCGTGGTTGTTATAATAATAGTCGGGTTGTTATATTCATGGTCGTGCTTGTTATATTTATGGTCGTGCTTGTTATAATCATAGTCGTGGTTGTTATAATCATGGTTGTGGTTGATATAATCATAGTGTGGTTGTTATAATCATGGTCGTTGTTGTCATAATCATGGTCGTGGATGTTATAGTCATGGTCGTAGTTGTTATATTCATGGTCGTCTTTGTTATAATCATGGTCGTTGTTGTTATAATAGTCGTGGTTGTTCTATTCATGGTCGTGCATATTATATTTATGGTTGTGCTTGTTTTAATCATAGTCGTGGTTGTTATAATCATGGTTGTGGTTGTTAAATCATGGTCGTGGTTTGTTATACTCATATTCGTTATTTTTATAATCTTAGTCGTGGTTATGATCATAGTTGTGGTTGTTATATTCATCGTCGTGGTTGTTATAATCATGGTTGTGGTTGATATAATCATAGTTGTAGTCGATATAATCATGGTCGTAGTTGTTATAATAATCGTCGTGGTTGTTCTATTCATGGTCGTGCATGTTATATTTATTCGTTCTTGTTATAATCATATTCGTGGTTGTTATAATCGTAGTCGTGGTTGTTTTAATCATGGTCGTGGTTATTATAATCATAGTCTTGGTTGTTATAACCATTGTCGTGGTTGTTATAATCATAGTCTTGGTTGTTATAATCATAGTCGTGGTTGTTATAATCATGCTCGTGGTTGTTATAATCATATTGGTTTGTTTATAATCATAGTCGTGGTTATGATCATAGTCGTGGTTGTTATAATCATGGTTGTGGTTGTTTTAATCATGGTCGTGGTTGTGATAATCATAGTCGTGGTTTTTATAATCTTAGTCGTGGTTGTTATAATCATGTTCGTGGTTGTTATAATCATGATTGTGGTTGTTATAATCATAGTTGTAGTTGTTATAATCATGGTCGTAGTTGTTATAATAATAGTCGTGGTTGTTCTATTCATGGTCGTGCATGTTATATTTATGGTCGTTCTTGTTATAATCATAGTCGTGGTTGTTATAATCATGGTTGTGGTTGATATCATCATAGTCGAGGTTGTTATAATCATATTCGTCATTGTTATAATCTTATTTATGGTTATGATCATAGTTGTGGTTGTTATAATCATGGTTGTGGTTGTTTTAATGATGGTCGTGGTTGTTATAATCATGGTCATGGTTCTTATAATCATAGTCGTGGTGATGATCATAGTCGTGGTTGTTATAATCATAGTTGTGGTTGTTATATTCATAGTCGTGGTAATCATCATAGTCGTGGTTGTTATAATCATGGTCGTGGTTGTTATAATCATGGGCGTGGTTGTTATAATCATGGTCATGGTTGTTATAATCATGGTCGTGGTTGTTATAATCATAGTCGTGGTTGATATAATCATAGTCGTGGTTGTTATAATTATGGTCGTTGTTGTCATAATCATGGTCGTGGTTCTTATAATCATGGTCGTAGATATTATATTCATGGTCGTGGTTGTTATAATCATAGTCGTGGTTGTTATAATAATAGTCTTGGTTGTTCTATTCATGGTCGTGCATGTTATATTTATGGTAGTGCTTGTTATAATCGTAGTCGTGGTTGTTAGAATCATGGTTGTGGTTGCTATAATCATGGTCGTGGTTGTTATACAAATGGTCGTGGGTATTATAATCTTGGTCGTGGTTGTTATAATCATGGTCGTTGTTATTATAATCATGGCCCTGGTTGATATAATCATATTCGTTCTTGTTATAATCTTAGTAATGGTTATGATCATAGTTGTGGTTGTTATAATCATGGTTGTGGTTGTTTTAATCATGGTCGTGGTTGTTATAGTCATGGTCATGGTTGTTATAATCATAGTCGTGGTTATGATCATAGTCGTGGTTGTTATAATCATAGTCGTGGTTTTTATAATCATGGTCGTGAGTGTTATAATCATGGTCGTGGTTGTTATAATCATATTTGTCGTTGTTATAATCATGGTCGTGGTTGTTTTAATCCTGGTCGTGGTTGTTATAATCATAGTAGTGGTTGTTATAACCATTGAAGTGGTTGTTATAATTATAGTCTTGGTTGTTATACTCAGAGTCGTGGTTGTTATAATCAATGTCGTGGTTGTTATAATCATATATGTTGTTGTTATAATCTTAGTCGTGGTTGTTATAATCATAGTCGTGGTTGTTATAATCATGGTCGTGGTTGTTATAATCATGGTTGTGGTTGTTATAATCATAGTTGTGGTTGTTATAATCATGGTCGTGGTTGTTATAATCATAGTCGTGGTTATGATCATAGTCGTGGTTGTTATAATCATGGTCGTTGTTTATAATCATGGTCGTGGTTGTTATAATCATGGTTGTGGTTGTTTTAATCATGATCGTGGTAGTTATAATGATGGTCTGGTTGTAATAATCATAGTCGTGCTTATGATCATACTCGTGGTTGTTATAATCATAGTCGTGGTTGTTTTAATCAGTCGTGGTTGTTATAATCATAGTCGAGGTTGTTATAACCATTGTCGAGGTTGTTATAATCATAGTCTTGGTTGTTATAATCATGGTCGTGGTTGTTATACTGATCTCCGTGGTTGATATAATCATAGTCGTGGTTGTTATAATCAGGTCGTTGTTATTATAATCATGGTCGTAGTTGTTAAAATCATAGTCCTGGTTATTATAATCATGGTCGTGGTTGTTATAATCATAGTCGTGGTTGTTATAATCATGGTCGTAGTTGTTTAATCATGGTGGTGGGTGTTATACTCATGGTATGTTGTTATAATCATGGTCTTGGTTGTTATAATCATAGTTGCGGTTATAATCAAAGTCGTGGTTGTTATAATCATAGTCGTGGTTGTTATAATCATGGTTGTGAGTGTTATAATCATGGTCGTGGTTGTTATAATCATGTTCGTGGTTGTTATAATCATGGTCGTCGTTGTTTTAATCACGGTCATGGTTGTTATAATCATAGTCGTGGTTGTTATAATCTTGGTCGTGGTTGTTATAATCTTAGCCGTGGTTGTTATAATCATGGTCGTGGTTGTTCTAATCATGGTTGTGGTTGTTATGACTATGGTCGTGGTTATAATCATGGTTGTGGTTGATATAATCATAGTTGTGGCTGTTATAATCATGGTCGTGGTTGTTATAATCATGGTCGTGCTTGTTATAATCATAGACGTGGTTGTTATAATCATAGTCGTGGTTATGATCATAGTCGTGGTTGTTAAATTCATAGTCGTGGTTGTTATAATCATGGTCGTGGTTGCTATAATCATGGTCATGCTTGTTATAATCCTAGACGTGGTTGTTATAATCATGGTTGTGGTTGTTATAATCATAGTTGTGGTTGTTATAATCATGGTCGTGGTTGTTATAATCATAGTCGTGGTTATGATCATAGTCGTGGTTGTTATAATCATGGTCGTTGTTATTATAATCATGGTCGTGGTTGTTATAATCATGGTTGTGGTTGTTTTAATCATGATCGTGGTAGTTATAATGATGGTCATGGTTGTAATAATCATAGTCGTGCTTATGATCATACTCGTGGTTGTTATAATCATAGTCGTGGTTGCTTTAATCATGGTCGTGGTTGTTATAATCATAGTCGAGTTGTTATAACCATTGTCGAGGTTGTTATAATCATAGTCTTGGTTGTTATAATCATGGTCGTGGTTGTTATACTGATCTCCGTGGTTGATATAATCAATTCGTGGTTGTTATAATCAAGGTCGTTGTTATTATAATCATGGTCGTAGTTGTTAAAATCATGGTCCTGGTTATTATAATCATGGTCGTGGTTGTATTAATCATAGTCGTGGTTGTTATAATCATGGTCGTAGTTGTTTTAATCATGGTCGTGGTTGTTATACTCATTCATGTTGTTATAATCATGGTCTTGGTTGTTATAATCATAGTTGCGGTTATAATCAAAGTCGTGGTTGTTATAATCATAGTCGTGGTTGTTATAATCATGGTTGTGAGTGTTATAATCATGGTCGTGGTTGTTATAATCATGTTCGTGGTTGTTATAATCATGGTCGTCGTTGTTTAATCACGGTCATGGTTGTTATAATCATAGTCGTGGTTGTTATAATCTTGGTCGTGGTTGTTATAATCTTAGCCGTGGTTGTTATAATCATGGTCGTGGTTGTTCTAATCATGGTCGTGGTTGTTATGACTATGGTCGTGGTTGTTATAATCATGGTTGTGGTTGATATAATCATAGTTGTGGCTGTTATAATCATGGTCGTGGTTGTTATAATCATGGTCGTGCTTGTTATAATCATAGACGTGGTTGTTATAATCATAGTCGTGGTTGTTATAATCATGGTCGTGAGTGTTATAATCATGGGCGTGGTTGTTATAATCGCATACGTGGTGGTTATAATCATGGTTGTGGTTGTTATTATCATGGTCGTGGTTGTTAACATCATAGTCGTGGTTGTTATAATCATAGTCGTGGTTATGATCATAGTCGTGGTTGTTAAATTCATAGTCGTGGTTGTTATAATCATGGTCGTGGTTGCTATAATCATGGTCATGCTTGTTATAATCCTAGACGTGGTTGTTATAATCATGGTTGTTGTTATATTCATGGTCGTGGTGGTTATGATCATGGTCGTGGTTGTTATAATCATGGTCGTGGTTTTTATAATCATAGTCGTGGTTGTTATAATCATGGTTGTGGTTGTTATAATAATAGTCGTGGTTGTTATATTCATGGTTGTGTGTGTTATATTTATGGTCGTGCTTGTTATAATCATAGTCGTGGTTGTTATAATGATGGTTGTGGTTGATATAATCATAGTCGTGGTTGTTATAATCATGGTCTTTGTTGTTAAAATCATGGTCGTGGTTGTTATAATCTTCGTCGTGGTTGTTATACTCATGGTCCTGGTTGTTATATTCAATTCGTGGTTGTTATAATAATAGTCGTGGTTTTTATATTCACGGTTTGCTTGTTATATATATGGTCGTGCTTGTTATAATCAATCAAGTGGTTGATATAGTCATGGTTTAGTTGATATAGTCATAGTCGTGGTTGTTATAATCATGGTCGTTGCTGTTATAATCATGGTCGTGGTTGTTATAATCATGGTCGTGGTTGTTATAATCATAGTTGTGGTTGTTATAATCATGGTCGTGGTTGTAATAATCATAGTCGTGGTTATGATCATAATCGTGGTTGTTATAATCATAGTCGTGGTTGTTATAATCATGGTCGTTGCTGTTATAATCATGGTCGTAGTTGTTATAATCATCTTCGTGGTTGTTATACTTATGGTCGTGGTTATTATAATCATGGGCCTGGTTGTTATAATCATAGTTGTGGTTGTTATAATCATGGTCGTGGTTGTAATAATCATAGTCGTGGATATGATCATAATCTTGGTTGTTATAATCATGGTCATGGTTGTTATAATTATGGTCGTGGTTGCAATAATCATGGTAGTGATTGTTATAATCATGGTCCTGGTTGTTATAATCATGGGTGTTGTTGCTATAATCATGGTCGTGGTTGTCATAATCATGGTCATGGTGGTTATAATCATGGTCGTGGTTGTTATAATCATAGTTGTGGTTGTTATAATCATGGTTGTTGTTGTTATAATCATAGTCGTGGTTGTTATAATCATGGGTGTTGTTGTTATAATCATGGCCGTGGTTGTCATAATCATGGTCATGGTGGTTATAACCATGGTCGTGGTTGTTATAATCATAGTCGTGGTTGTTATAATCATGATCGTAATTGTGATAATGATCGTCGTGGTTGTTATAATTATGGTCGTGGTTGTATTATCATGGTCGTGGTTGTTATAATCATATTCGTGGTTGATAATCATGGTCGTGGTTGTTATAATCATGATTGTTTTTGTTATAATCTTGGTCGTGGTTGTTATAATCTTGGTCATGGTTGTTATAATAATGGTCGTGAGTTTTATAATCATAGTCGTGTAGTTATAATCATATTAGTGGTTGTTATCAATGTGTCCTGATTGTTATTATCATAGTCGTGGTTATGATCATAGTCGTGGTTGTTATAATCATAGTCGTGGTTGTTATAATCATGGTTGTTGTTGTTATAATCATAGTCGTGGTTGTTATATTCATGGTTGTTGTTATAATCATGATCGTGGTTGTCATAATCATGGTCATGGTGGTTATAATCATGGTCGTGGTTGTTATAATCATGGTTGGTGGTGTTATAATCATGATCGTAATTGTTATAATGATGGTCGTGGTTGTTATAATCATGGTCGTGGTTGTTATAATCATGGTCGTGCTTGTTATAATCATAGTCGTGGTTGTTATAATCATGGTTGTTGTTGTTATAATCATAGTCGTGGTTGTTATAATCTTGGTCGTGGTTGTTATAACAGTCGTGATTGTTATAGTCATGGTCGTGCTTGTTATAATCATAGTCGTGGTTGTTATAATCATGGTTGTTTTTGTTATAATCATGTTCGTGGTTGTTATAATCTTGGTCGTGGTTGTTATAATCATTTTCGTGGTTGTTATAATCATGGGTGTGGAAGTTATAACCATAGTTATGGTTGTTATAATCATAGTCGTGGTTGTTATAATCATGGTCATGGTTGTTATGATCGTTGTTATGATCATGGTCGTGGTTGTTATAATCATGGTCGTGGTTTTATAATCATAGTCGTGGTTGTTATAATCATGGTTGTTATAATCATGATTGTGGTTGTTATAATAATAGTCGTGGTTGTTATATTCATGGTTGTGCGTGTTATATTTATGGTCGTGCTTGATATAATCATAGTCGTGTTTGTTATAATGATGGTTGTGGTTGGTATAATCAGAGTCGTGGTTGTTATAATCATGGTCTTTGTTGTTAAAATCATGGTCGTGGTTGTTATAATCATGGTCGTGGTTGTTATAGTCATGGTCGTGGTTGTTATAATCATGGTCGTTATTGTTATAATAATAAGCGTGGTTGTTATAATCATAGTTGTGGTTGTTATAATCATGGTCATGGTTGTTATAATGATGTTCGTAATAGTTATAATCATATTAGTGGTTGTTATAATCATGGTCCTGGTTGTTATAATCATAGTCGTGGTTGTTATAATCATGGTCGTGAATGTTATAATCATGGTCGTGGTAGTTATAATCATGGTCGTGGTTGTTATAATCATTGTCGTGATTGTTATATTCATGGTCCTGGTTGTTATAATCATGGGTGTTGTTGTTATAATCATGGTCGTGGTTGTCATAATCATGGTCATGGTTGTTATAGTCATAGTTGTGGTTGTTATAATCATGATCGTAATTGTGATAATGATCGTCGTGGTTGTTATAATCATATTCGTGTTTGATATATCATGGTCGTGGTTGATATATTCATGGTCGTGGGTTGTTATAATCATGGTCGTGGCTATTATAATAAATGTCGTGGTTGTTATAATCAGAGTCGTGGTTGTTATAATTATGGTCGTGGTTGTTTTAAGCCATCGTCGTGGTTGTTATAATAATAGTCTTGGTTGTTATGATCATGGTCGTGCTTGTTATATATATGGTTGTGCTTGTTATAATCATAGTCGTGGTTGTTATAATCATGGTTGTTGTTGTTATAATCATGGTCGTGGTTGTTATAATCATAGTCGTGGTTGTTATAATCATGATCGTAATTGTTATAATCATGGTCGTGGTTGTTTTTAAAATAGTCGTGGTTGTTATAATCATAGTCGTGGTTGTTATAATCATGATCGTAATTGTTATAATCATGGTCGTGGTTGTTTTTAAAATAGTCGTGGTTGTTATAATAATAGTCGTGGTTGTTATAATCATGGTCGTGCTTGTTATATTTATGGTCGTGCTTGTTATAATCTTGGTCGTGGTTGTTATAATAATAGTCGTGAGAGTTATAATCATGGTCGTGGTAGTTATAATCATATTAGTGGTTGTTATAATCATGGTCCTGGTTGTTTTAATCATAGTCGTGGTTATGATCATAGTCGTGGTTGTTATAATCATAGTCGTGGTTGTTATAATCGTGGTTGTTCTTGATATAATCATAGTCGTGGTTGTTATAATCATGGTTGTTGTTGTTATAATCATGGTCGTGGTTGACATAATCATGGTCATGGTGGTTATAATCATGGTCGTGGTTGTTATAATCATAGTTGTGGTTGTTATAATCATGATCGTAATTATTATAATGATGGTCGTGGTTGTTATAATCATGGTCGTGGTTGTTATAATCATGATCGTGCTTGTTATAATCATAGACGTGGTTGTTATGATCATGGTTGTTGTTGTTATAATCATGGTCGTGGTTGTTATAATCTTGGTCGTGGTTGTTATAATAATAGTCGTGGTTGTTATAATCATGGTCATGCTTGTTTTATTTATGGTCGTGCTTGTTATAATCATAGTCGTAGTTGTTATAATCATGGTTGTTGTTGTTATGATCATGGTCGTGGTTGTTATAATCTTGGTCTTGGTTGTTATAATCATATTCGTGGTTGTTATAATCATGGGTGTGGTTGTTATAATCATATTTATGGTTTTTATAATCCTGGTCGTGGTTGTTATAATTATGGTCGTGGTTGTTATGATCATGGTCGTGGTTGTTATAATCATGGTCATGGTTTTTATAATCATAGGCGTGGTTGTTATAATCATGGTCGTGGATGTTATAATCATAGTTGTGGTTGTTATAATAATAATCGTGGTTGGTATATTCATGGTTGTGCGTGTTATATTTATGGTCGTGGTTGTTATAATCATAGTCTTGGTTGTTATAATGATGGTTGTGGTTGATATAATCATAGTCGTGGTTGTTATAATCATGGTCTTGGTTGTTATGATTATGGTCGTGGTTGTTATAATCATGTTCGTGATTGTTATAATCATGGTCGTCGTTGTTTTAATCATGGTCATGGTTGTTATAATCATAGTCGTGGTTGTTATAATCATTGTCGTGGTTCTTATAATCATAGTCGTGGTTGTTATAATAATAGTCGTGGTTGTTATAATCAGGGTTGGTTGTTATAATTATGGTCGTGGTTGTTATAATCATAGCCATAGTTGTTATAATCATGGTCGTGGTTGTTATAATCATGGTTCGTGGTTGTTATGATCATGTTCGTGGTTGTTATAATCATGGTTGTGGTTGATATAATCAAAGTTGTGGCTGTTATAATCATGGTCGTTGTTGTTATAATCATGGTTGTGGTTGTTATAATCATGGTCGTGGTTGTTATACTCATGGTCGTGGTTGTTATAATCATGGTCGTGGTTGTTATAATCATCTTCGTGGTTGTTATACATATGGTCGTGGTTATTATAATCATGGGCCTGGTTGTTATAATCATGGTCGTGGTTGTTATAATAATAGTCGTGGTTGTTATATTCATGGTCGTGCTTGTTATATATATGGTCGTGCTTGTTATAATCATAGTCGTGGTTGATATAATCATGGTTGTAGTTGATATAATCATGGTCATGGTTGTTATAATTATGGTCGTGGTTGCAATAATCATGGTAGTGATTGTTATAATCATGGTCCTGGTTGTTATAATCATGGTCATGGTGGTTATAATCATGGTCGTGGTTGCTATAATCATGGTCGTGGTTGTCATAATCATGGTCATGGTGGTTATAATCATGGTCGTGGTTGTTATAATCATAGTTGTGGTTGTTATAATCATGGTTGTTGTTGTTCTAATCATAGTCGTGGTTGTTATAATCATGGGTGTTGTTATAATCATGGCCGTCATAATCATGGTCATGGTGGTTATAATCATTCGTGGTTGTTATAATCATAGTCGTGGTTGTTATAATGATGATCGTAATTGTGATAATGATCGTCGTGGTTGTTATAATTATGGTCGTGGTTGTATTATCATGGTCGTGGTTGTTATAATTATATTCGTGGTTGATATAATCATGGTCGTGGTTGTTATATTCATGGTCGTGGTTGTTATAATCATGGTCGTGGTTATTAAAAAAAATGTCGTGGTTGGTATAATCAGAGTCGTGGTTGTTATAATTATGGTCGTGGTTGTTTTAATCATAGTCGTGGTTGTTATAATAAATGTGGTTGTTGTAATCATCGCTGCTTGGTATATTTATGGTCGTGTTGTTATAATCATAGTCGTGGTTGTTATAATCATGATTGTTTTTGTTATAATCTTGGTCGTGGTTGTTATAATCTTGGTCGTGGTTGTTATAATAATGGTCGTGAGTTTTATTATCATGGTCGTGTAGTTATAATCATATTAGTGGTTGTTATAATCATGGTCCTGGTTGTTATTATCATAGTCGTGGTTATGATCATAGTCGTGGTTGTTATAATCATAGTCGTGGTTGTTATAATCATGGTTGTTGTTGTTATAATCATAGTCGTGGTTGTTATATTCATGGTTGTTGTTGTTATAATCATGATCGTGGTTGTCATAATAGGTCATGGTGGTTATAATCATGGTCGTGGTTGTTATAATCATGGTCGTGGTTGTTATAATCATGATCGTAATTGTTATAATGATGGTCGTGGTTGTTATAATCATGGTCGGTTGTTATAATCATGGTCGTGCTTGTTATAATCATAGTCGTGGGTTGTTATAATCATGGTTGTTGTTGTTATAATATTGTCGTGGTTGTTATAATCATGGTTGTGGTTGTTATAATCATTGGTCGTGGTTGTTATAATCATAGTCGTGGTTGTTATAATCATGGTCGTGTTTGTGGTTGTTATAATCATGGTCGTGTTTTGTTATAATCTGGTTGCTTGTTATAATCATAGTCGTGGTTGTTATAATCATGGTTGATGTTGTTATAATCATGGTCGTGGTTGTTATAATCTTGGTCGTGGTTGTTATAATTATGGTCGTGCTTGTTATAATCATAGTCGTGGTTGATATAATCATGGTTGTAGTTGATATAATCATGATCGTAATTGTTATAATCATGGTCGTTGCTGTTATAATCATGGTCGTGGTTGTTATAATCATGGTCGTGGTTTTATACTCATGGTCGTGGATGTTATAATCATGGCGTGGATATTATAATCATGATTGTGGTTGTTATAATCATAGTTGTGGTTGTTATAACCATGGTGTAACGTTCTATTATGGTTGTGGTTGTTATAATCATGGTCGTGGTTGTGATCATAGTCGTGGTTGTTATAATCACAGTCGTGGTTGTTATAATCATGGTCGAGCTTGTTATAATCATTAGTGGTTGTTATTCTCATGGTCGTGGTTGTTATAATCATGGTCGTGGTTGTTATAATAATAGTCGTGGTTGTTATATTCATGGTCGTGCTTGTTATATTTATGGTAGTGTGGTATAATCGTCGTGGTTGATATAATCATGGTTGTGGTTGGTATCATGGTCGTGGTTATTATAATCATGGTCGTTGCTGTTATAATCATGGTCGTGGTTGTTATAATCAAGGTCGTGGTTGTTATACTCATAGTCGTGGATGTTATAATCATGGTCGTGGATATAATCATGGTTGTGTTTGTTATAATCATAGTTGTGGTTGTTATAATCATGGTCCTGCTTGTTCTATTTATGGTCGTGGTTTTTTATAATCATGGGTGCTTATGATCATAGTCGTGTTTGTTATAATCACAGTCGTGGTTGTTATAATCATGGTCGTGGTTGTTATAATCATGGTCGTGGTTGTTATAATCATGGTCGTGGTTGTTATAATCATATTCGTGGTTGCTATAATCATGGTGGTCGGTTGTTATAATCATGGTCGTGGTTGTTATTATCATGATCGTCGTTGTTATAATCATGGTTGTTGTTGTTATAATCATGGTCGTGGTTGTTATAATCATGGTTGTGGTTGTTATAATCATGGTCGTGGTTGTCATAATCATGGTCATGGTTGTTATAATCATGGTCGTGGTTGTTATAATCAAAGTCGTGGAAGTTATAATCATGATCGTAATTGTTATAATGATGGTCGTGGTTGTTATAATCATGGTTGTGGTTGTTATAATCATGGTCGTGGTTGTTATAATCATATTCGTGGTTGATATAATCATGGTCTTGCTTGTTATATTTATGGTCGTGCTTGTTATAATTATAGTCGTGGTTGTTATAATCTTGGTTGTTGTTGTTATTATCATGGTCGTGGTTGTTATAATCTTGGTCGTGGTTGTTATAATCATAGTCGTGGTTGTTATAATCATGATCGTAATTGTTATAATGATGGTCGTGGTTGTTTATGATCATGGTCGTGGTTGTTATAATGATGGTCGTGGTTGCTATAATCATATTCGTGGTTGATATAATCATGGTCGTGGGTGTTATATTCATGGTCGTGGTTGTTATAATCATGGTCGTGGTTATTATAATAAATGTCGTGGTTGTTATAAAAGTCGTTGTTGTTATAATTATGGTCGGTGGTTTGTTTTAATCATAGTCGTGGTTGTTATAATAATAGTCGTGGTTATTATATTTCATGGTCGGCTTGTTGTATTTATGGTCGTGCTTGTTATAATCATAGTCGAGGATGTTATAATCATGGTTTTGTTGTTATAATCATGGTCGTGTTTGTTATAATCTTGGTCGTGGTTGTTATAATAATAGTCGTGAGTGTTATAATCATGGTCGTAGTTATAATCATATTAGTGGTTGTTATAATCATGGTCGTGGTTGATATAATCATGGTGGTGGTTGTTTTAATCATGGTCGTGATTGTTATAATCTTGGTTGTTTTATAATCATGGTCGTGGTTGTCATAATCACGGTCATGGTGGTTATAATCGGTCGTGGTTGTTATAATCATAGTCGTGGTTATAATCAGATCGTAATTGTTATAATGATGATCGTGGTTGTTGTAATCAATGGTCGTGGTTGTTATAATCATGGTCTTGCTTGTTATAATCATAGTCGTAGTTGTTATAATCATAGTTGTGGCTGTTATAATCATGGTCTTGGTTGTTATGATCATAGTCGTGGTTATGATCATAGTCGTGGATGTTATAATCATGGTCGTTGTTATTATAATCATGGTCCTGGTTGTTAAAATCATATTCGTTGTTGTTATAATCTTAGTCGTGGTTATGATCATAGTCGTGGTTGTTATAATCATGGTTGTGGTTGTTTTAATCATGGTCGTGTTTGTTATAATGATGGTCATGGTTGTTATAATCATAGTCGTGGTTATGATCATAGTTGTGGTTGTTATAATCATGGTCATGGTTGTTAAATCATAATCGTGGTTATGATCATAGTCGTGGTTGTTACAATCATAGTCGTGGTTGTTATAATCGTGGTCGTGAGTGTTATAATCATGGTCGCGGTTTGTTATAATATTGATCGTGGTTATTATAATAGTAGTTGGTGTTATAATCATGGTCGTGGTAGTTATAATCATATTAGTGGTTGTTATAATCATGGTCGTGGTTGTTATAATCATGGTCGTGCTTGTTATAATCATAGTCGTGGTGGTTATTATCATGGTTTGTTGTTACAATCATGGTCGTGGTTGTTATAATCTTGGTCGTGGTTATATAATAATAGTCGTGATTGTTATAATCATGGTTGTTGTTGTTATAATCATAGTCGTGGTTGTTATAATCATGGTTGTTGTTGTTATAATCATGGTCGAGGTTGTCTTAATCATGGTCGTGGTTGTTATAATCATAGTCGTGGTTGTTATAATCATGATCGTAATTGTTATAATGATGGGTGCGTGATTGTTATAATCATGGTCGTGGTTGTTATAATCATGGTCGTGCTTGTTATAATCATAGTCGTGGTTGTTATAATCATGGTTGTTGTTGTTACAATCATGGTCGTGGTTGTTATAATCTTGGTCGTGGTTGTTATAATAATAGTCGTGGTTGTTATAATCATGGTCGTGCTTGTTATATTTATGGTCGTGCTTTTTATAATCATAGTCGTGGTTGTTATAATCATGATCGTAATTGTTATAATGATGGTCGGTGGTTGATATAATGATGGTCGTGGTTGTTATATTCATGGTCGTGCTTGTAATAATCATAGTAGTAGTTTGTTTATAGTTATGTGGTTTGTTGTTACAATCATGGTGGTTGTTGTTATAATCTTGGTGGTAGTTTATTATAATAATAGTCGTAGTGTTATAATCATGGTCGTGGTAGTTATAATCATATTAGTGGTTATTATAATCATGGTGGTTGTTATAATCATGGTCATGGTTGTTATAATCATGGTCGTGGTTGTTATAATCATGGTCGTGATTGTTATAATCATTGTCCTGGTTGTTATAATCATGGTCGTAGTTGTTATATAATGATGGTGTGTTGTTTTATTATGATCATGGTCGTGTTTGTTATAATCATTGTGGTTGCTTTAAATCATAGTCGTGGTTGTTATAATCATGGTCGTGGTTGTTATAATCATAGTCGTGGTTGTTATAATCATGGTCGTGGTTGTTATAATAATAATCGTGGTTGTTATAAAAGGTCGTGGTTGTTATAATCATGGTCGTGGTTGTTATAATCATAGTCGTGGTTGTTATAATCATGGTGCTTAGTTGTTATAATCATGGTCGCTTGTTATATTGTATGCGTGGTTGTTATAATATAGTCGTGGTGTATAATCATGGTTTTGTTATAATCATGGTCGTGGTTGTTATAATCTTGGTTGTGTTTGTTATAATCATGGTCGTGAGTGTTATAATCATGGTCGTATTGATTTATAATCATATTGAGTGGTTGTTATAATCATGGTCGTGGTTGTTATAATCATGGTCGTGGTTGTTATAATCATGGTCGTGGTTGTTATAATCATGGTTGTTTTTATATTCATGGTCGTGCTTGTTATATTTATGGTCGTGCTTGGTTATAAACTATAGTCGTGGTTGATATAATCATGGTTGTGGTTGATATAATCATGATCGTAATTGTTATAATCATGGTCGGAGCTGTTATAATCATGGTCGTGGTTTGTTATAATCATGGTCGTGGTTGTTATAATCATGGTCGTGGTTGTTATAATCATAATTGAGGTTGTTATAACCATGGTCGTGCTGTTCTATTTATGGTCGTGGTTGTTATAATCATGGTCATGGTTATGATCATAGTCGTGGTTGTTATAATGACAGTCGTGGTTGTTATAATCATGGTCGAGCTTGTTATGATCATAGTCGTGGTTGTTATATATGGGTCGTGGTTATAATCATGGTCGTGGTTGTTATAATAATAGTCGTGGTTGTTATATTCATGGTCGTGCTTGTTATATTTATGGTCGGTGCTTGTTATAATCATAGTCGTGGTTGATATAATCATGGTTGTGGTTGATATAATCATAGTCGTGGTTATTATAATCATGGTCGTTGCTGTTATAATCATGGTCGTGGTTGTTATAATCAAGGTCGTGGTTGTTACTCTCGTGGATGTTATAATCATGGTCGTGGATATTATAATCATGGTGGTTTTATAATCATAGTTGTGGTTGTTAGAATCATGGTCCTGC
This sequence comes from Homarus americanus, assembly GCF_018991925.1. Lineage (NCBI taxonomy): Eukaryota > Metazoa > Arthropoda > Malacostraca > Decapoda > Nephropidae > Homarus > Homarus americanus. The sequence continues at coordinate 28,025 of NW_024748388.1, forward strand.
TTGTTCTATTTATGGTCGTGGTTGTTATAATCATGGTCGTGCTTATGATCATAGTCGTGGTTGTTATAATCGGTTGTTATAATCAGTCGTGGTTGTTATAATCATGGTCGTGGTTGTAATAATCATGGTCGTGGTTGTTATAATCATGGTCGTGGTTGTTATAATCATATTCGTGCTATAATCATGGTGGTTATCATGGTCGTGGTTGTTATAATCATGATCGTTGTTGTTATATTCATGGTTGTTGTTGTTATAATCATGGTCGTGGTTGTTATAATCATGGTCGTGGTTTTTATAATCATGGTCTTGGTTGTCATAATCATGGTCATGGTGCTTATAATCATGGTCGTGGTTGTTATATTCAAAGTCGTGGATGTTATAATCATGATAATTGTTATAATGATTTACGTGGTTATAATCATGGTCGTGGTTTTATAATCATGGTCGTGGTTGTTTATAACCATATTCGTGTTTGATATAATCATGGTCTTGCTTGTTATATTCATGGTCGTGCTTGTTATAATTATAGTCATGGTTGTTATAATCATGGTTGTTGTTGTTATTATCATGGTCGTGGTTGTTATAATCTTGGTCGTGGTTGTTATAATCATAGTCGTGGTTGTTGTAATCATGATCGTAATTGTTATAATGATGATCGTGGTTGTTATGATCATGGTCGTGGTGTTATAATGATGGTTGGTTATAATAATCATATTCGTGGTTGATATAATCATGGTCGTGGTTGTTATAATCACAGTCGTGGCTATTATAATAAATGTGTAGTTGTCTTAAAAAAGTCGTTGTTGTTATAATTATGGTCGTGGTTGTTTTAATCATAGTCGTGGTTGTTATAATAATAGTCGTGGTTATTATAATCATGGTCGCGCTTGTTATAATCATAGTCTGGTGATTTTATATCATGGTTGTTGTTGTCCTTGGTCGTGGTTGTTATAATCTTGGTCGTGGTTGTTATAATAATAGTCGTGATTGTTAATCATGGTTGTTGTTATAATCATGGTCGTGGTTGTTATAATCATGGTCATGGTTGTTATAACCATGGTCGTAGTTGTTTATAATCATAGTCGTGGTTGTTATAATCATGGTCGTAATTCTTATAATAATCATGGTTGTTGTTGTTATAATCATAGTCGTGGTTGTTATAATCATGGTCGTAATTGTTATAATAATGATCGTGGTTGTTGTGTCATGGTCGTGGTTGTTATAATCATGGTCTTGCTTGTTATAATCATAGTCGTGGTTGTTATAATCATAGTTGTGGCTGTTATAATCATGGTCTTGGTTGTTATAATCATAGTCGTGGTTATGATCATAGTCGTGGATGTTATAATCATGGTTGTTGTTATTATAATCATGGTCTGGTTGTTAAAATCATATTCGTTGTTGTTATAATCTTAGTCGTGGTTATGATCATAGTCGTGGTTGTTATAATCATGGTTTGTGGTTTGTTTAATCAGTCGTGTTGTTATAATGATGGTCATGGTTGTTATACTCATATCGTGGTTATGATCATAGTTGGGGTTGTTAAAATCATGGTCGTGGTTGTTATAATCATAGTCGTGGTTATGATCATAGTCGTGGTTGTTATAATCATAGTCGTGGTTGTTATAATCGTGGTCGTGAGTGTTATAATCATGGTCGTGGTTGTTATAATCTTGGTGGTGTTTATTATAATAATGGTGCTGAGTGTTATAATCATGGTGGTGATTATAATCATATTAGTGGTTGTTATAATCATGGTCGTGGTTGTTATAATCATGGTCGTGCTTGTTATAATCATAGTCGTGGTGATTATTATCATGGTTGTTGTTGTTACAATCATGGTCGTGGTTGTTATAATCTTGGTCGTGGTTGTTATAATAATAGTCGTGATTGTTATAATCATGGTTGTTGTTGTTATAATGATGGTCGTAGTTTGTCATAATCATGGTCATGGTGGTTATAACCATGGTCGTGTTGTTATAATCATAGTCGTGGTTGTTATAATCATGATCGTAATTGTTATAATCATGGTTGTTGTTGTTATAATCATAGTCGTGGTTGTTATAATCATGGTTGTTGTTGTTATAATCATGGTCGAGGTTGTCTTAATCATGGTCATGGTGGTTTATAATGATGGTCGTGATTGTTATAATCATGATGCGTGGTTGTTATAATCGATTAGTTCGTTTGTTATAATCATAGTCGTGGTTGTTATAATCATGGTTGTTGTTGTTACAATCATGGTCGTGGTTGTTATAATCTTGGTCGTTGTTGTTATAATTAGTCGTGGTTGTTATAATCATGGTCGTGCTTGTTATATTTATGGTCGTGCTTTTTATAATCATAGTCGTGGTTGTTATAATCATGATTGTAATTGTTATAATGATGGTAGGTGGTTGATATAATGATGGTCGTGGTTGTTATATTCATGGTCATCTTGTAATAATCATAGTCGTGGTTTGTTATAGTCATGGTAGTTGTTGTTACAATCATGGTCGTGGTTGTTATAATCTTGGTCGTGGTTATTATAATAATAGTCGTGAGTGTTATAATCATGGTGTGGAGTTTATAATCGTATTAGTGGTTGTTATAATCATGGTCATGGTTGATTTATAAACATGGTCGTGAGTTGTTATAATCATGGTCGTGGTTGTTATAAATGGTGGTGGTTGTTATAATCATTGTCCTGGTTGTTATAATCATGGTCGTTGTTGTTATAATGATGGTCGTGGTTTTTTATATCATGGTCGTGGTTTGTTATAATCATGGTCGTGCTTGTTATGATCATAGTCGTGGTTGTTATAATCATGGTTGTGGTTGTTTTAATCATGGTCGTGTTTGTTATAATGATGGTCATGGTTGTTATACTCATAGTCGTGGTTATGATCATAGTTGGGGTTGTTAAAATCATGGTCATGGTTGTTATAATCATAGTCGTGGTTATGATCATAGTCTTGGTTGTTATAATCATAGTCGTGGTTGTTATAATCGTGGTCATGAGTGTTATAATCATGGTCGTGGTTGTTATAATTCTTGGTTGTGGTTATTATAATAATAGTCGTGAGGTGTTATAATCATGGTCGTGGTAGTTCTCAGCATATATTAGTTTGTTATAATCATGGTCGTGGTTGTTATAATCATTTTGTGTTGTTATAATCATAGTCGTGGTGATTATTATCATGGTTGTTGTTGTTACAATCATGGTGCGTGGTTGTTAATCTTGGTCGTGGTTGTTATAATAATAGTCGTGATTGTTATAATCATGGTTGTTGTTATAATGATGGTCGTGGTTGTCATAATCATGGTCGTGGTGGTTTATAATGGTCGTGGTTGTTATAATCATAGTCGTGGTTGTTATAATCGTGGTCGTAATTGTTATAATCATGGTTGTTGTTGTTATAATCATAGTCGTGGTTGTTATAATCATGGTTGTTGTTGTTATAATCATGGTCGAGGTTGTTTTAATCATGGTCATGGTGGTTATAATCATTATCGTGGTTGTTATAATCGTAGTCGTGGTTGTTATAATCATGATCGTAATTGTTATAATGATGGTCGTGATTGTTATAATCATGGTCGTGTTGTTATAATCATGGTCGTGCTTGTTATAATCATAGTCGTGGTTGTTATAATCATGGTTTGTTGTTGTTACAATCATGGTCGTGGTTGTTATAATCTTGGTCGTGGTTGTTATAATAATAGTCGTGGTTGTTATAATCATGGTCGTTGCTTGTTATATTTATGGTCTTTCTTTATAATCATAGTCGTGGTTGTTATAATCATGATTGTAATTGTTATAATGATGGTCGTGGTTGATATAATGATGGTCGTGGTTGTTATATTCATGGTCGTGCTTGTAATAATCATAGTCGTGGTTGTTATAGTCATGGTAGTTGTTGTTTACAATCATGGTCGTGGTTGTTATAATCTTGGTCGTGGTTATTATAATATAGTCGTGAGTGTTATAATCATGGTCGTGGTAGTTATAATCGTATTAGTGTTTGTTATAATCATGGTCGTGGTTGTTATAATCATGGTCGGTTGTTATAATCATGGTCGTGGTTGTTATAATCATGGTCGTGATTGTTATAATCATTGTCTGGTTGTTATAATCATGGTCGTTGTTGTTATAATGATGGTCGTGGTTGTTATAATCATGGTCGTGGTTGTTATAATCATGGTTGTACTTGATGGATCAGTCGTGGTTGTTATAATCATGGTTGTTGTTGTTATGATCATAGTCGTGGTGGTTATAATCATAGTCGTGGTTGTTATAACATGGTTTTTTTGTTATAATATTTGTCGTGGTTGTTATAATCATGGTTTATTTGTTGTTATAATTCATGGTCGTGGTTGTTATAATCATAATCGTGGTTGTTATAATCATGGTCATTGTTGTTATAATGATGTCGTTGGTTGTTATAATCATGGTCGTGGTTGTTATAATCATGGTCGTGGTTGTTATGATCATAATCGTCGTTTGTTATAATCATGGTTGATGTGTTATTTTAATCATGGTCGTGGTTGTTATAATCTTAATTAGTGGTTGTTATAATCATGGTCGTGGTTGTTATAATCATGGTCTGGTGGTTATAATCAGGTATTGTTGTATAATCATGTCCTGGATTTATAATCATGATCGTAATTGTTTTAATCATGGTCGTGGTTGTTTATAATCATGGTCGTGGTTGTTATAATCATGGTCGTGGTTGTTATAATCATATTCGTGGTTGATATAATCATGGTCGTGCTTGTTATATTTATGGTCGTGGTTATTATAATCATGGTCGTGGTTGTTATAATCATGGTTGTTGTTGTTATAATCATGGTCGTGGGGTTATAATCTTGGTCGTGGTTGTTATAATCATAGTCGTGGTTGTTATAATCATGGTCGTAATTGTTATAATGATGGTCGTGGTTGTTATGATCTGGTCGTTTGTTATTGATGGTCGTGGTTGTTTATAATCATATTCGTGGTTAATATAATCATGGTCGTGGTTGTTATATTCATGGTCGTGATTGTTATAATCATAGTCGATGGCTATTATAATAAATGTCGTGGTTGTTATAAAAGAGTCGTTGTTGTTATAATTATATTAGGTGGTTGTTTTAATCATAGTCGTGGTTGTTATAATAATAGTCGTGGTTGTTATAATCATGGTCGCTTGTTATATTTATGGTCGTGTTTATTTATAATCATAGTCGTGGTTGTTATAATCATAGTCGTGGTTGTTATAATCATAGTCGTGGTTGTTATAATCATGGTCGTGGTTGTTATAATCATGGTCGTGGTTGTTATAATCATAGTCGTATTGTTATAATCATGGTCGTGGTTGTTATAATCATAGTCGTGGTTGATATAATCGTGGTCGTGGTTGTTATAATCATAGTCGTGGTTGTTATAATCATGGTCGTGGTTGTTATAATCATGGTCGTGGTTGTTTTAATCATAGTCGTGGTTGTTATAATCATGGTCGTGGTTGTTATAATCATAGTCGTGGTTGTTATAATCATGGTCGTGGTTATAATAATCATAGTCGTGGTTGCTATAATCATGGCCGTGGTTGTTATAATCATGGTCGTGCATGTTATAATCATGGTCTTGGTTGTTATAATCATAGTCGTGGTTGTTATAATCATAGTCGTGGTTGTTATAATCATGGTCGTGGTTGTTGTAATCTTGGTCATGGTTGTTATAATCATGGTAGTGCTTGTTATAATCATGGTCGTGGTTGATATAATGATATTCGTGGTTATTATAAACATGGTCGTGGTTGTTATAATCATGGTCGTGTTTTTTATAATCATGGTCGTGGTTGTTATCATCATTGTCGTGGTTATTATAATCATGGTCCTGGTTGTTGTAATCATAGTCGTGATTGTTATTATCTTAGTCGTGGTTGTTACAATCATGGTCGTGGTTGTTATATTCATGGACGTGCTTGTTATATTCATGGACATGCTAGATGTAATCATAGTAAAGGTTGTTTTAATCATGGTCGTGGTTGTTATAATCATGGTCGTGGTTGTTATAAGCATGGTCTTGGTTGTTATAATCATAGTCGTGGTTGTTATAATCATAGTCGTGGTTGTTATAATCATGGTTGTGGTAATGATCATAGTAGTAGTTGTTATGATGATGGTCGTGGGTGTTATAATAATTGTCGTGGTTGTTCTAATCATAGTCGTGGTTGTTATAATCATGGTCGTGGTTGTTATAATCATGGTCGTGGTTGATATAATCATAGCCATGGTTGTTATAATCATTGTCGTGGTTGTTATAATCATGGTCGTTGTTGTTATAATCATGGTCGTGGTTCTTATAATCATAGTCGTGGTTGTTATATTCATCTTCGTGGTTGTTATAATCATGGTCGTGGTTGTTATAATCATGGTCGTTCGTTGTTATAATCATATTCGTTGTTATTATAAACATGGTCGTGGTTGTTATAATCATGTTCGTGATTTTTATAATCGTGGTCGTGGTTTTATAATCATAGTCGTGGTTGTTATAATCATGGTCGTGGTTGATATAATCATGGTCGTGGTTGGTATAATCATAGTCGTAGTTGTTATATTCATCTTCGTGGTTGTTATAATCATGGTCGTGGTTGTTATAATCATGGTCGTTCGTTGTTATACTCATATTCGTGGTTATTATAAACATGGTCGTGGTTGTTATAATCATGTTCGTGGTTTTTATAATCTTGGTCGTGGTTTTATAATCATAGTCGTGGTTGTTATAATCATGGTCGTGGTTGATATAATTATGGTCGTGGTTGTTTATAATCATAGTCGTGGTTGTTATAATCATGGTCGTGTTTGTTATAATCATGGTTTTGGTTGTTGTAATCATAGTCGTCATTGTTATAATCACAGTTGTGGTTTTATAATCATGGTCTTGGTTGTTATAATCATAGTCGTGGTTGTTATAATCATAGTCGTGGTTGTTGTAATCATGGTCGTGGTTGTTATAATCATGGTCGTGAATGTTATAATCATAGTCGTGGTTTTTATAATCATGGTCTTGGTTGTTATAATCATAGGCGTGGTTGTTGTAATCATGGTCGTGGTTGTTATAATCATAGTCGTGGTTGTTATAATCATGGTCGTGGTTGTTATAATCATGGTCGTGGTTGTTATAATCATAGTCGTGGGTGTTATAATCATGGTCGTGGTTGTTATAATCATAGTCGTGGTTGTTATAATCATGGTCGTTGTTGTAATAATCATAGTCGTGGTTGCTATATTCATGGCCGTGGTTGTTATAATCATGGTCGTGCTTGTTATAATCATGGTCGTGGTTTTTATAATCATGGTCTTGGTTGTTATAATTATAGTCGTGGTTGTTGTAATCATGGTCGTGGTTGTTATAATCATGGTCGTGGTTGTTATAATAGTAGTCGTGGTTGCTATAATCATGGTCGTGGTTGTTATAGTCATGGTAAGTGGTTGTTATAATCATAGCCGTGGTTGTTATAATCATATTAAGTGGTTGATATAATGATATTCGTGGTTATTATAAACATGGTCGTGGTTGTTATAATCATGGTCGTGTTTTTTATAATCATGGTCCTGGTTGTTGTAATCATAATCGTGGTTGTTATAATCATGGTTGTGGTTATGATCATAATAGTAGTTGTTATAATCATGGTTGTGTTTGTTATATTCATAGTTTTGGTTGTTGTAATCATAGTCGTCATTGTTATAATCACAGTTGTGGTTTTTATAATCATGGTCTTGGTTGTTATAATCGTAGTCGTGGTTGTTATAATCATAGTCGTGGTTGTTGTAATCATGGTCGTGGTTGTTATAATAATGGTCGTGAATGTTATAAACATGGTCGTGGTTTTTATAATCATGGTCTTGGTTGTTATAATCATAGTCGTGGTTGTTGTAATCATGGTCGTGGTTGTTATAATCATAGTCGTGGTTGTTATACTCATGGTCGTGGTTGTTATAATCATGGTCGTGGTTGTTATAACCATGGTCGTGGTTGTTATAACCATGGTCGTGGTTGTTATAATCATAGTCGTGTTTGTTATAATCATGGTCGTTGTAATAATCATAGTCGTGGTTGCTATAATCATGGCCGTGGTTGTTATAATCATGGTCGTGCTTGTTATAATCATGGTCGTGGTTTTTATAATCATGGTCTTGGTTGTTATAATCATAGTCGTGGTTGTTGTAATCATGGTCGTGGTTGTTATAATCATGGTCGTGGTTGTTATAATAGTAGTCGTGGTTGTCATAATCATGGTTCGTGGTTGTTATAATCATGGTCGAGGTTGATATAATCATGGTCGTGGTTGATATAATCATAGTCGTGATTGTTATTATCTTAGTCGTGGTTGTTACAATCATGGTCGTGGTTGTTATATTCATAGACGTGCTTGTTATATTCATGGACGTGCTTGATGTAATCATAGTAAAGGTTGTTATAATCATGGTCGTGGTTGTTATAATCATGGTCGTGGTTGTTATAAGCATAGTCTTGGTTGTTATAATCATAGTCGTGGTTGTTATAATCATAGTCGTGGTTGTTATAATCATGGTTGTGGTAATGATCATAGTAGTAGTTGTTATGATGATGGTCGTGGGTGTTATAATCATTGTCGTGGTTGTTCTAATCATAGTCGTGGTTGTTATAATCATGGTCGTGGTTGTTATAATCTTGGTCGTGGTTGTTATAATCATAGCCGTGGTTGTTATAATCATAGTCGTGGTTGTTATAATCATGGTCGTTGTTGTTATAATCATGGTCGTGGTTCTTATAATCATAGTCGTGGTTGTTATATTCATCTACGTGGTTGTTATAATTATGGTCGTGGTTGATATAATCATGGTCGTGGTTGTTATAATCATAGTCGTGGTTGTTATAATCATGGTCGTGTTTGTTATAATCATGCTTTTGGTTGTTGTAATCATAGTCGTCATTGTTATAATCACAGTTGTGGTTTTTATAATCATGGTCTTGGTTGTTATAATCATAGTCGTGGTTGTTATAATCATAGTCGTGGTTGTTGTAATCATGGTCGTGGTTGTTATAATCATGGTCGTGAATGTTATAATCATAGTCGTGGTTTTTATAATCATGATCTTTTTTGTTATAATCATGGTCGTGGTTGTTATAAGCATGGTCTTGGTTGTTATAATCATAGTCGTGGTTGTTATAATCATAGTCGTGGTTGTTATAATCATGGTTGTGGTAATGATCATAGTAGTAGTTGTTATGATGATGGTCATGGGTGTTATAATCATGGTCTTGGTTGTTATAATCATAGTCGTGGTTGTTATAATCATAGTCGCGGTTGTTGTAATCATGGTCGTAGTTGTTATAATCATGATCGTGAATGTTATAATCATAGTCGTGGTTTTTATAATCATGGTCGTGGTTGTTATAATCATAGTCGTGAATGTTGTAATCATGGTCGTGGTTGTTATAATCATAGTCGTGGTTGTTATAATCATGGTCGTGGTTGTTATAATCATGGTCGTGGTTGTTATAATCATGGTCGTGGTTGTTATAATCATAGTCGTGGTTGTTATAATCATGGTCGTGGTTGTTATAATCATAGTCGTGGTTGTTATAATCATGGTCGTGGGTGTTATAATCATAGTCGTGATTATTATTATCATGGTTGTGGTTGTTATAATCATGGTCGTGGTTGTTATATTCATGGACGTGCTTGTTATATTCATGGACGTGCTTGATGTAATCATAGTAAAGGTTGTTATAATCATAATTGTGGTTGTTATAATCGTAATTAAGTGGTTGACCTCGGCATAGTCTTGGTTGTTATAATCATAGTCATTAGTTGTTATAATCATAGTCGTGGTTGTTATATTAATCATAGTTTATTGGTAATGATCATAGTAGTAGTTGTTATGATGATGGTCATAGATTATTGCATAATCATTATTAGAGTGGTTGTTCCTAATCATAGTCGTGGTTGTTACATAATCATGGTCGTGGTTGTTATAATCATGGTCGTGGTTGTTATAATCATAGCCATGGTTGTTATAATCGTAGTCGTGGTTGTTATAATAATGGTCGTTGTTGTTATTATCATGGTCGTGGTTCTTATAATCATAGTCGTGGTTGTTATATTCATCTTCGTGGTTGTTATAATCATGGTCGTGGTTATTATAATCATGGTCGTGGTTGTTATAACCATGGTCGTGGTTGTTATAATCATAGTCGTGTTTGTTATAATCATGGTCGTTGTAATAATCATAGTCGTGGTTGCTATAATCATGGCCGTGGTTGTTCTAATCATTGACGTGGTTGTAATAATCATGGTCGTGTTTGTTATAATCATGGTTTTGGTTGTTGTAATCATAGTAGTGGTTGTTATAATCACAGTCGTGGTTATTTATGTCATGGTCGTGGTTGTTATAATCATAGTCGTAGATATTATAATCATAGTCGTGGTTTTTATAATCATGGTCTCATTGTTACCGTCATAATTAATTGGTTGTTGTAATCATAGTCGTAGTTGTTTTAATCATGGTGTGGTTATTATAATCATAGTCATTAGTTTATATAATCATGGTCGTGGTTGATATAATCATGGTTAAGTGGTTGTTATAATCATAGTCGTGGTTGTTATAATCATAGTCGTGGTTGTTATAATCATAGTCGTGGTTGTTATAATAATCATGGTCGTGGTTGTTATAATCATGGTCGTGGTTGTTATAATCATAGTCGATGGTTGTTATAATCATGGTCGTGGTTGTTATAATCATAGTCATGGTTGATATAATCAATTAAGTAGTTGTTATAATCACTTAGTCGTGATTTGTTATAATCATGGTCGTGGTTGTTATAATCATGGTCGTGGTTGTTATAATCATAGTCGAGGTTGCTATAATCATGGTGGTGGTTGTTATATTCATAGTCGCGGTTGTTATAATCATGGCCGTGGTTGTAATAATCATAGCCATGGTTGCTATAATCATGGCCGTGGTTGTTATAATCATGGTCGTGCTTGTTATAATCATGGTCTTGGTTGTTATAATCATAGTCGTGGTTGTTATAATCATAGTCGTGGTTGTTATAATCATGGTCGTGTTTGTTGTAATCTTGGTCATGGTTGTTATAATCATGGTAGTGCTTGTTATAATCATGGTCGTGGTTGATATAATGATATTCGTGGTTATTATTAACATGGTCGTGGTTGTTATAATCATGGTCGTGTTTTTTATAATCATGGTCGTGGTTTATATTATCATTGTCGTGGTTATTATAATCATGGTCCTGGTTGTTGTAATCATACCCGTGGTTGTTATAATCATGGTTGTGGTTGTTATAATCATGGTCGTGGTTGTTATAATCTTGGTCGTGGTTGTTATAATTATAGCCGTGGTTGTTATAATCATAGTCGTGGTTGTTATAATCATTTTCGTGGTTGTTATAATCATGGTCGAGGTTGATATAATCATGGTCGTGGTTGTTATAATCATAGTCGTGGTTGTTATATTCATAGTCGTGGTTGTTATAATCATGGTTGTGGTTGTGATCATAATCGTAGTTGTTATAATCAGGGTCGTGGGTGTTATAATCATTGTCGTGGCTGTTCTAATCATTGACGTGGTTGTAATGATCATGGTCGTGTTTGTTATAATCATGGTTTTGGTTGTTGTAAACATAGTCGTGGTTGTTATAATCACAGTCGTGGTTGTTGTAATCATGGTCGTGGTTGTTATAATCATGGTCGTGAATGTTATAATCATAGTCGTGGTTTTTATAATCATGGTCTTGGTTGTTATAATCATAGTGGTGGTTGTTGTAATCATGGTCGTGGTTGTTATAATCATGGTCGTGGTTGTTATAATCATAGTCGTGGTTTTTATAATCATGTTCGTGGTTGTTATAAGCATGGTCTTGGTTGTTATAATCATAGTCGTGGATGTTATCATCACAGTCGTGGTTCTTATAATCATGGTGGTGGCTATGATCATAGTCTTAGTTGTTATAATCATGGTCGTGGTTGTTATAATCATGGTCGTGGTTGTTATAATCATCGGCTCTTTTGTTATAATCATGGTTGTGGTTATGATCTTAATCGTATTTGTTATAATCATGGTCGTGGTTGTTATAATCATAGTTGTGGTTGTTATAATCATAGTCATGGTTGTTATAATCATATTTGTGGTTGTTATAATCATGGTCGTGGTTGATATAATCATGGTCGTGGTTGTTATAATCATAGTCGTGGTTGTTATAATCATAGTCGTGGTTGTTATAATCATAGTCGTGGATTTATTTATAATCTGTGGTCGTGGTTGTTATAATCATAGTCAAATGGTTGTTATAATCATGGTCGTGGTTGTTATAATCATAGTTGTGGTTGTTGTAATCATAGTCATGGTTGATATAATCATATTTGTGGTTGTTATAATCATGGTCTTGGTTGTTATAATCATGGTCGTGGTTGTTATAATCATAGCCTTGGTTGTTATAATCATAGTCGTGTTTGTTATAATCATATTCGTGGTCGTTATAATCATGGTCGTGGTTGTTATAATCATGGTCGTGGTTGTTATAATCATAGTCGTGGTTGTTATAATCATGGTCGTGCTTTGTTATAATCATGGTCTTGGTTATTTATAAATCATAGTCATGGATTGTTATAATCATAGTAGAAGTAGTTTGTTATAATCATGGTCGTGTTTGTTGTAATCTTGGTCATGGTTGTTATAATCATGGTAGTGCTTGTTATAATCATGGTCGTGGTTGATATAATGATATTCGTGGTTATTATAAACATGGTCGTGGTTGTTATAATCATGGTCGTGTTTTTTATAATCATGGTCGTGGTTGTTATCATCATTGTCGTGGTTATTATAATCATGGTCCTGGTTGTTGTAATCATAGTCGTGATTGTTATTATCTTAGTCGTGGTTGTTACAATCATGGTCGTGGTTGTTATATTCATGGACGTGCTTGTTATATTCATGGACATGCTAGATGTAATCATAGTAAAGGTTGTTTTAATCATGGTCGTGGTTGTTATAATCATGGTCGTGGTTGTTATAAGCATGGTCTTGGTTGTTATAATCATAGTCGTGGTTGTTATAATCATAGTCGTGGTTGTTATAATCATGGTTGTGGTAATGATCATAGTAGTAGTTGTTATGATGATGGTCGTGGGTGTTATAATAATTGTCGTGGTTGTTCTAATCATAGTCGTGGTTGTTATAATCATGGTCGTGGTTGTTATAATCATGGTCGTGGTTGATATAATCATAGCCATGGTTGTTATAATCATTGTCGTGGTTGTTATAATCATGGTCGTTGTTGTTATAATCATGGTCGTGGTTCTTATAATCATAGTCGTGGTTGTTATATTCATCTTCGTGGTTGTTATAATCATGGTCGTGGTTGTTATAATCATGGTCGTTCGTTGTTATAATCATATTCGTTGTTATTATAAACATGGTCGTGGTTGTTATAATCATGTTCGTGATTTTTATAATCGTGGTCGTGGTTTTATAATCATAGTCGTGGTTGTTATAATCATGGTCGTGGTTGATATAATCATGGTCGTGGTTGGTATAATCATAGTCGTAGTTGTTATATTCATCTTCGTGGTTGTTATAATCATGGTCGTGGTTGTTATAATCATGGTCGTTCGTTGTTATACTCATATTCGTGGTTATTATAAACATGGTCGTGGTTGTTATAATCATGTTCGTGGTTTTTATAATCTTGGTCGTGGTTTTATAATCATAGTCGTGGTTGTTATAATCATGGTCGTGGTTGATATAATTATGGTCGTGGTTGTTTATAATCATAGTCGTGGTTGTTATAATCATGGTCGTGTTTGTTATAATCATGGTTTTGGTTGTTGTAATCATAGTCGTCATTGTTATAATCACAGTTGTGGTTTTATAATCATGGTCTTGGTTGTTATAATCATAGTCGTGGTTGTTATAATCATAGTCGTGGTTGTTGTAATCATGGTCGTGGTTGTTATAATCATGGTCGTGAATGTTATAATCATAGTCGTGGTTTTTATAATCATGGTCTTGGTTGTTATAATCATAGGCGTGGTTGTTGTAATCATGGTCGTGGTTGTTATAATCATAGTCGTGGTTGTTATAATCATGGTCGTGGTTGTTATAATCATGGTCGTGGTTGTTATAATCATAGTCGTGGGTGTTATAATCATGGTCGTGGTTGTTATAATCATAGTCGTGGTTGTTATAATCATGGTCGTTGTTGTAATAATCATAGTCGTGGTTGCTATATTCATGGCCGTGGTTGTTATAATCATGGTCGTGCTTGTTATAATCATGGTCGTGGTTTTTATAATCATGGTCTTGGTTGTTATAATTATAGTCGTGGTTGTTGTAATCATGGTCGTGGTTGTTATAATCATGGTCGTGGTTGTTATAATAGTAGTCGTGGTTGCTATAATCATGGTCGTGGTTGTTATAGTCATGGTCGTGGTTGTTATAATCATGCGTCATAGTCGTGGTTGTTATAATCATATGGTCGTGGTTCTTATAATCATAGTCGTGGTTGTTATATTCATCTTCGTGGTTGTTATAATCATGGTCGTGGTTGATATAATCATGGTCGTGTTGTTATAATCATAGTCGTGGTTGTTATAATCATGGTCGTGTTTGTTATAATCATGGTTTTGGTTGTTGTAATCATAGTCGTCATTGTTATAATCACAGTTGTGGTTTTTATAATCATGGTCTTGGTTGTTATAATCATAGTCGTGGTTGTTATAATTATAGTCGTGGTTGTTCTAATCATGGTCGTGGTTGTTATAATAATGGTCGTGAATGTTATAAACATGGTCGTGGTTTTTATAATCATGGTCTTGGTTGTTATAATCATAGTCGTGGTTGTTGTAATCATGGTCGTGGTTGTTATAATCATAGTCGTGGTTGTTATAATCATGGTCGTGGTTGTTATAATCATGGTCGTGGTTGTTATAATCATAGTCGTGGTTGTTATAATCATGGTCGTTGTTGTAATAATCATAGTCGTGGTTGCTATAATCATGGCCGTGGTTGTTATAATCATGGTCGTGCTTGTTATAATCATGGTCGTGGTTTTTATAATCATGGTCTTGGTTGTTATAATCATAGTCGTGGTTGTTGTAATCATGGTCGTGGTTGTTATTATCATGGTCGTGGTTGTTATAATAGTAGTTGTGGTTGTTATAATCATGGTCGTGGTTGTTATAATCATGGTCGAGGTTGTTATAATCATGGTCGTGGTTGTTATAATCATGTCGTGATTGTTATTATCTTTGTCGTGGTTGTTACAATCATGGTCGTGGTTGTTATATTCATGGATGTGCTTGTTATATTCATGGACGTGCTTAATGTAATCATAGTAAACGTTGTTATAATCATGGTCGTGGTTGTTATAATCATGGTCGTGGTTGTTATAAGCATGGTCTTGGTTGTTATAATCATATTCGTGGTTCTTATAATCATAGTCGTGGTTGTTATAATGATGGTTGTGGTAATGATCATAGTAGTAGTTGTTATGATGATGGTCATGGGTGTTATAATCATTGTCGTGGTTGTTCTGATCATAGTCGTGGTTGTTATAATCATGGTCGTGGTTGTTATAATCATGGTCGTGATTGTTATAATCATAGCCATGGTTGTTATAATCATAGTCGTGGTTGTTATAATCATGGTCGTTGTTGTTATAATCATGGTCGTGGTTCTTATAATCATAGTCGTGGTTGTTATATTCATCTTCATGGTTGTTATAATCATGGTCGTGGTTGTTATAATCATGGTCGTTCGTTGTTATAATCATATTCGTTGTTATTATAAACATGGTCGTGGTTGTTATAATCATGTTCGTGGTTTTTATAATCGTGGTCATGGTTTTATAATCATAGTCGTGGTTGTTATAATCATGGTCGTGGTTGATATAATCATGGTCGTGGTTGGTATAATCATAGTCGTGGTTGTTATAATCATGGTCGTGGTTGTTATAATCATAGTCGTGGTTGTTATAATCATGGTCGTGGTTGTAATAATCATAGTCGTGGTTGCTATAATCATGGCCGTGGTTGTTATAATCATGGTCGTGCTTGTTATAATCATGGTCTTGGTTGTTATAATCATAGTCGTGGTTATTATAATCATAGTCGTGGTTGTTGTAACCGTGGTTGTTGTTGTTATAATCATATTCGTGGTTATTATAAACATGGTCGTGGTTGTTATAATCATAGTCGTAGTTGTTATAATCATCTTCGTGGTTGTTATAATCATGGTCGTTGTTGTTATAATCATAGTCGTTGCTGTTATAATCATGGTCGTGGTTGTTATAATGAGAGTCGTGTTTGTGATAATCATAGTCGTGGTTGTTACAATCATGGTCGTTGTTGTTATAATCATGGTCGTGGTTCTTATAATCATAGTCGTGGTTGTTATAATCATAGTCGTTGTTGTTATAATCATGGTCGTGGTTGTTATAATGAGAGTCGTGGTTGTGATAATCATAGTCGTGGTTGTTATAATCATGGTCGTTGTTGTTATAATCATGGTCGTGGTTCTTATAATCATAGTCGTGGTTGTTATAATTATCTTCGTGGTTGTTATAATCATGGTCGTGGTTGTTATAATCATGGTCGTTCGGTGTTATAATCATATTCGTGGTTATTATAAACATGGCCGTGGTTGTTATAATCATGGTCGTGGTTTTTATAATCTTGGTCGTGGTTGTTATAATCATAGTCGTGGTTGTTATAATCATGGTCGTGGTTGTTATAATCATAGGCATGGTTGATATAATTATGGTCGTGGTTGTTACAATCATAGTGGTGATTGTTATTATCATAGTCGTGGTTGTTATAATCATGGTCGTGGCTGTTATAATCATAGTCGTGGTTGTTATAATCATGGTTGTGGTTATGATCTTAATCCTAGTTGTTATAATCATGGTCGTGGTTGTTATAATCATAGTTGTGGTTGTTATAATCAATGTCATGGTTGTTATAATCATATTTGTGGTTGTTATAATCATGGTCATGGTTGTTATAATCATGGTCGTGGTTGTTATAATCATAGTCGTGGTTGTTATAATCGTGGTCGTGGTTGTTATAATCATGGTCGTGGTTGTTATAATCATAGTCGTGGTTGTTATAATCATGGTCGTGGTTGTTATAATCATAGTCGTGGTTGTTATAATCATGGTTGTGGTTGTTTTAATCATGGTCGTGGTTGTTATAATCATGGTCGAGGTTGTTATAATCATGGTCGTGGTTGTTGTAACATGATCGTGAATGTTATAATCATAGTCGTGTTTGTTATAACCATGGTCGTGGTTGTTATAATCATGGTCGTGGTTGGTATAATCATATTCGCGGTTGTTATAACCATAGTCGAGGTATGATCATAGTCGTGGTTGTTATAATCATAGTCGGGGTTGCTATATATCATGTTCGTGGTTGATATAATCATAGTCGTGGTTGTTATAATCATGGTCGTAGTTGTTATAATCATATTTGTGGTTGTTATAACTGCGGTCGGTTGTTATAATCATATCGTAGTTATTATAATCATGGTCGTTGTGTTATAATCATGGTCGTGTTGTTATATCCATAGTCGTGGTTAATATATTCATGGTCGTCCTTGTTATACATATGGTCATGCTTGTTATAATCATAGTCGTGGTTGTTATAATTGTGGTAGTTGTTGTTATAAACATGGTCGTAGTTGTTATATTCATGGTCGTGTTTGTTATAAACATGGTCGTGGTTGTTTTATAAGAGTCGTGGTTGTTCTATTCATGGTCGTGGCATGTTATATTTATGGTCGTGCTTGTTATAATCATAGTCGTGGTTGTTATAATCATCGTTGTGGTTGATATCATCATAGTCGAGGTTGTTATAATCATTGTCGTTGTTGTTATAATCATGGTTGTGGTTGATATAATCATAGTCGAGTTGTTATAATCGTGGTAGTTGTTGTTATAATCATGGTCGTGGTAGTTATAATCATGATCGTGGTTGTTTTAATCATGGTCGTGGTTGTTATAATCATGGTCGTGTTTGTTATAATCATATTCGTTCTTGTTATAATCATAGTCGTGGTTATGATCATAGTCGTGGTTGATATAATCATGGTTTTGTTGTTTTAATCATGGTCGTGGTTGTTATAATAATAGTCGTGGTTGTTATAATCATAGTCGTAGTTGTTATAATCATGGTCGTGGTTGTTATAATCATGGTTGTGGTTGTTATAATCATATTTGTGGTTGTTATAATCATGGACATGTTTGGTATAATCATAGTCGTGGTTGTTATAATCATAGTAGTGGTTGTTATAATCATGGTCGTGGTTGTTATAATCATGGTTGTGGTTGTTATAATCATGGTCGTGAGTGTTATAATCATGGTCATGGTTGTTATAATCTATTCGTGGTTGTTATAACCATGGTCGAGGTTGTTATAATCATGGTCGTGGTTGTTATAATCATAGTCGTGGTTGTTATAATCATGGTCGTGAGTGTTATAATCATGGTCGTGGGTGTTATATCTTATGTGGTTGTAATAATCATGGTGGAGTTGTTATAATCATGGTGTGGTTGTTATAATCATGGTGGATGTTATATTTATAGTGTGTTGTTATAATCATGGTCGTGGTTGTTATAATCATATTCGTGGTTGTTATAACCATAGTCGTGGTTATGATCATAGTCGTGGTTGTTTAATCATAGTCGTTGTTGTTATAATCATGTTCGTGGTTGATATAATCATAGTTGTGTTTGTTATAATCATGGTCGTAGTTGTTATAATCATATATGTGGTTGTTATAATCATGGTCGTGGTTGTTATAATCATAGTCGTGGTTATGATCATAATCGTGGTTTTTATAATCATAGTCGTGGTTGATATAAATATGGTGTAGTTATTATAATCATGATCGTGGTTGTTAAACTATGGTCGTGGTTGTTATCATGGTCGTGGTCGTTATAATAGTCGTGGTTGTTATATCAATTTGTGCCTATGGTCATGCTTGTTATAATTATAGTCGTGGATCTTATAATCATGGTTGTGGTTGAGATAATCATAGTCGTGGTTGTTATAATCATCGTTGTGGTTGATATCATCATAGTCGAGGTTGTTATAATCATGTCGTTGTTGTTATAATCATGGTTGTGGTTGATATAATCATAGTCGAGGTTGTTATAATCGTGGTAGTTGTTGTTATAATCATGGTCGTGGTAGTTATAATCATGATCGTGGTTGTTTTAATCATGGTCGTGGTTGTTATAATCAGGTCGTGTTTGTTATAATCATATTCGTTCTTGTTATAATCATAGTCGTGGTTTATGATCATAGTCGTAGTTTGATATAATCATGGTTGTTGTTGTTTAATCATGGTCGTGGTTGTTATAATCATAGTCGTGGTTGTTATAATCATAGTCGTAGTTGTTATAATCATGGTCGTGGTTGTTATAATCATGGTTGTGGTTGTTTATAATCATATTTGTGGTTGTTATAATCATGGACATGTTTGGTATAATCATAGTCGTGGTTGTTATAATCATAGTAGTGGTTGTTATAATCGTGGTCGTGGTTGTTATAATCATGGTTGTGGTTGTTATAATCATGGTCGTGAGTGTTATAATCATGGTCATGGTTGTTATAATCTATTCGTGGTTGTTATAACCATGGTCGAGGTTGTTATAATCATGGTCGTGGTTGTTATAATCATAGTCGTGGTTGTTATAATCATGGTCGTGAGTGTTATAATCATGGTCGTGGGTGTTATAATCATATATGTGGTTGTTATAATCATGGTGGAGGTTGTTATAATCATGGTCGTGGTTGTTATAATCATGGTCGTGGATGTTATAATTATAGTCGTGGTTGTTATAATCATGGTCGTGGTTGTTATAATCATATTCGTGGTTGTTATAACCATAGTCGTGGTTATGATCATAGTCGTGGTTGTTATAATCATAGTCGTTGTTGTTATAATCATGTTCGTGGTTGATATAATCATAGTTGTGTTTGTTATAATCATGGTCGTAGTTGTTATAATCATATATGTGGTTGTTATAATCATGGTCGTGGTTGTTATAATCATAGTCGTGGTTATGATCATAATCGTGGTTTTTATAATCATAGTCGTGGTTGTTATAAATATGGTCGTAGTTGTTATAATCATGGTCGTGGTTGTTAAACGTATGGTCGTGGTTGTTATAATCATGGTCGTGGTCGTTATAATAATAGTCGTGGTTGTTATATCCGTGGTCGTGCTTCTTATATATATGGTCATGCTTGTTATAATTATAGTCGTGGATCTTATAATCATGGTTGTGGTTGAGATAATCATAGTCGTGGTTGTTATAATTGTGGTAGTTGTTTTTATAATCATGGTCGTGGTTGTTATAATCATGGTCTTGGTTGTTATAATCATAGTCGTGGTTGTTATAATCATTGTCCTGGTTGTTATAATCATGGTCGTGGTTGTTATAACCATAGTCGTGGTTATGATCATAGTCGTGGTTGTCATAATCATAGTCGTGGTTGTTATAATCATGGTCGTTGTTATTATAATTATGGTAGTGGTTGTTATAATCATGGTCGTGGGTGTTATAATCATAGTCGTGGTCGTTATAATAATAGTCATGGTTGTTATATTCATGGTCATGCTTGTTATAATCCTAGTCGTGGTTGTTATAATCATGATAGTGGCTGTTATAATAATGGTTGTGGTTGTTATAATCGTGGTCGTGGTTGTTATAATCATGGTCATAATTGTTATAATCATAGTCTTGGTTATGATCATTGTCGTGGTTGTTACAATCATTGTAGTGGTTGTTATAATCATGATTATGGTTTATATAATCATAGTTGTGGTTGTTATAATCATGGTCGTTGTTGTTATAATCATCGTCGTTGTTGTTATAATCATGGTCGTGGTTGTTATAATCACAGTCGAGGTTGTTATAATCATGGTTGTGGTTGATATAATCATAGTCGTGGTTGTTATAATCATGGTCGTGGTTGTTATAATCATAGTTGTGGTTATTATAATAATAGTAGTGGTTGTTATATTCATGGTCGTGCTTGTTATGTTTATGGTCGTGCTTGTTATAATCACAGTGGTGGTTGTTATAATCATGGTTGTGATTGATATAATCATAGTCGTGGTTGTTATAATCATGGTCGTTGTTGTCATAATCATGGTCGTGTTTGTTATAATCATGGTCGTAGTTGTTATATTCATGTTCGTGGTTGTTATGATCATGGGCGTGGTTGATATAATAATAGTCGTGGTTGTTCTATTCATGGTCGTGCATGTTATATTTATCGTCGTGCTAGTTATAATCATAGTCGTGGTTGTTATAATCATGGTTGTGGTTGATATCATCATAGTCGAGGTTGTTATAATCATGGTCGTTAATGTTATAAT
Organism: Homarus americanus; assembly: GCF_018991925.1. NCBI lineage: Eukaryota > Metazoa > Arthropoda > Malacostraca > Decapoda > Nephropidae > Homarus > Homarus americanus. The sequence goes on from NW_024748388.1 coordinate 49,442, forward strand.
CATGGTTGTGGTTGATATAATCATAGTCGTGGTTCTTATAATCATGGAAGTTGTTGTTATAATCATAGTCGTGGTTGTTATAATCATGGTCGTGGTTGTTATAATCATGGTCGTGGTTGTTATAATCATGGTCGTGGTTGTTATAATCATAGTCTTGGTTGATATAATCATGGTAGTTGTTGTTATAATCATAGTCGTGGTTATGGTTTTAGTCGTGGTTGTTATAATCATGGTTGTGCTTGCTTTAATCATGGTCGTGGTTGTTATAATCATAGTCGTGGTTATTATAATCATAGTCGTAGTTGTTATAATCATGGTCGTGGTTGTTATAATCATGGTTGTGGTTGTTATAATCATAGTTGTGGTTGTTATAATCATAATCGTAGTTGTTATATAATCATAGTCGTGGTTATGATCATATTCGTGGTTGTTATAATCAGAGTCGTGGCTGTTATAATCATGGTTGTGGTTGATATAATCATAGTCGAAGTTGTTATAATCATGGTCGTGGTTGTTATAATCACAGTCGTGGTTGTTATAATAATAGTCGTGGTTGTTGTATTCATGGTCGTGCTTGTTATATTAATTGTCGTGCTTGTTATAATCATAGTCGTGGTTGTTATAATCATGGTTGTGGTTGATATAATCATAGTCGTGGTTGTTATAATCATGGTCGTTGTTGTCATAATCATGGTCTTGGTTGTTATAATCATGGTCGTAGTTGTTATATTCATGGTCGTCTTTGTTATAATGATGGTCGTGGTTGTTATAATAATAGTCGTGGTTGTTCTATTCATTTTCGTGCATGTTATATTTATGGTCGTGCTTGTTATAATCATAGTCGTGGTTGTTATAATCATGGTTGTGGTTGATATCATCATAGTCGAGGTTGTTATAATCATAGTCGTTGTTGATATAATCATGGTTGTGGTTGCTATAATCATGGTCGTGGTTGTTATACTCATATTCGTTATTTTTATAATCTTAGTCGTGGTTATGATCATAGTTGTGGTTGTTGTATTCATATTCGTGGTTGTTATAATCATGGTCGTGAGTGTTATAATCATGGTCGTGGTTGTTTTAATCATATTCGTGGTTGTTATAATCGTGGTCGTGGTTGTTTTAATCATGGTCGAGGTTGTTATAATCATAGTCACGGTTGTTATAACCATTGTCGTGGTTGTTATAATAATAGTCTTGGATGTTATAATCATAGTCGTGGTTGTTATAATCATGGTCTTGGTTGTTATAATCATATTCGTGGTTGTTATATCCATAGTCGTGGTTATGATCATAGTCGTGGTTGTTATAATCATAGTCGTGGTTGTTATAATCATGTTCGTGGTTGATATAATCATAGTTGTGTTTGTTATAATCATGGTCGTAGTTGTTATAATCATATTTGTGGTTGTTATAATCATGGTTGTGGTTGTTATAATTATAGTCGTGGTTATGATCATAATCGTGGTTTTTATAATCATAGTCGTGGTTGTTATAAATATGGTCGTAGTTGTTATAATCATGGTCGTGGTTGTTAAACGTATGGTCGTGGTTGTTATAATCATGGTCGTGGTCGTTACAATAATAGTCGTGGTTGTTATATTCATGGTCGTCCTTCTTATATATATGGTCATGCTTGTTATAATCATAGTCGTGGATCTTATAATCATGGTTGTGGTTGAGATAATCATAGTCGTGGTTGTTATAATTGTGGTAGTTGTTTTTATAATCATGGTCGTGGTTGTTATAATCATGGTCTTGGTTGTTATAATCATTGTCGTGGTTGTTATAATCATGGTCGTGGTTGTTATAACCATAGTCGTGGTTATGATCATAGTCGTGGTTGTCATAATCATAGTCGTGGTTGTTATAATCATGGTCGTTGTTATTATAATTATGGTCGTGGTTGTTATAATCATGGTCGTGGTTGTTATAATCATAGTCGTGGTCGTTATAATAATAGTCATGGTTGTTATATTCATGGTCATGCTTGTTATAATCCTAGTCGTGGTTGTTATAATCATGATAGTGGTTGTTATAATAATGGTTGTGGTTGTTATAATCATGGTCGTGGTTGTTATAATCATGGTCATAATTGTTATAATCATAGTCTTGGTTATGATCATTGTCGTGGTTGTTATAATCATAGTAGTGGTTGTTATAATCATGGTTATGGTTTATATAATCATAGTTGTGGTTGTTATAATCATGGTCGTTGTTGTTATAATCATCGTCGTGGTTGTTATAATCATAGTCGTGGTTGTTATAATCACAGTCGAGGTTGTTATAATCATGGTTGTGGTTGATATAATCATAGTCGTGGTTGTTATAATCATGGTCGTGGTTGTTATAATCATAGTCGTGGTTATTATAATAATAGTAGTGGTTGTTATATTCATGGTCGTGCTTGTTTTGTTTATGGTCGTGCTTGTTATAATCACAGTGGTGGTTGTAATAATCATGGTTGTGATTGATATAATCATAGTCGTGGTTGTTATAATCATGGTCATAATTGTTATAATCA
>NW_024748389.1:0-10687 GCF_018991925.1 Homarus americanus
GTCTTCCCTATCTGTAGTGCCTTGCATTTATCAGTATTAAAATTCATTTGCCAGTCTACTGACCACTCATGTAAGGTATCTAGATCTCTTTGAAGGTGTTTAAAGTCACTGTCTGAATTTATCACTCTCCCCATTTTGGTATCATCTGCAAATTTACTAATCTTACTAGTTTTACCAAATCAAGATCATTAATGAATTTAGCAAACAGCAGAGGGCCTAATACAGATCCCTGGGGAACTCCGCTTTTGACCGCACCCCAGTCTGACTTAAATCCATTTATGCTGACTCTGTTTCCTACCAGTTAACCATGACCTAATCCATTTTAATAATGATCCACCTATTCCATGTGCTTCTACCTTCCTTATCATCAATCTCTCATGAGGGATCAATAACGCTTTACTGAAATCTAAATAAATTATATCATATGACTTATCATTATCTACCGCTTCAAATACTTCTGAGAAAAAGCTAAGCAAATTTGTAGAGATAAGAACGCCCCTGGGTGAACCCGTATGGAGAAGAATGAATTAAGTTGAATGTTTGGGTGGCTTGATTTTTGTAGCAATAATTGACTTCCCAGCAACTTGCCTATGATTAATGGAGACTAATGGACGGTAATTTGATGCTATTGATTTATCAAATTTTTTGAAAATCGGAACTACATTTGCAAGTTTCAAGCTTCTGGGCACTAGGCCCGATTCTAATGACTTATTAAATAAACTGCTACGGATTACTCAACTCATCTCTACATTCTTTTTAATATTCTAGTATATACCTCGTCTGGACCAGGCGATTTATGAGGTTTTTGTTCAGCAATAATAAGCACATTTCCATTAGTAATATTGATATTCATCAACATATTTTCTATACTGTCGTTATATACCTTATGAACTTCTGGAAACTGTGTTAGGTTTTCATTTGTGAATACGGAGCGAAAATGACTATTTAACGTACTACACATTTCTAACTCATCATCAGTCATTTCTCCTGTCGTAGTTTTAAGGGGACCTATTGTATCTCTAACCTTTGATTTATACAGTTGATAAAAAGCTTTGGGGGTATATTTCGATTCGTTTGCTACCTTGATTTCATAATTTCTCTTTGCTTTCCTAATTTCTGTTTATACCTGTCTTGTTAGGTTCTGATAGTAACCAAGTAAGTGATTTTTCGCCTTTCTTAACTTTTCTATATACTCCTTTCTTTTTCCCTAGAAGATCTAAGAGTCTATTATTCATCCATTTTGGTTGGTTCCGTATCGATCTGAGTTTTCTTTTAGGATGTGTTTATTTTGGGCATTATTGATTGTCGCAATAAATTGTTCATAAGTAGCTGCTAAATTAAATTCGGGGTTATCCCGTCCTAAGTTGACAGTTTCCGGAGGTGTGGGGGGGATTAATCTTTTGACCATAGGGTCATCCCTTAGGTCTCTCCTTATGCTACCGTAATTAGCATTCCTAAAATCCGGGATCAAGGTCGAATTTTCCTTCTTCCTGCCATCCCATATTATGTTAAAATATATGGCTTTATGATCACTGTTTCCTAGTTCGTCTCCAATCCCAACATCTTTTACTAGATTTTCATTATTACCGAGAACTAAATCGAGGATATTATTTCCTCTAGTGGGCAAGTTTATAAATTTATATATAAAACTATCCTGTACTACTTCTATAAAATCTTCAGATTCATTATCGCTAAGTTGATTTTTCCAATCTATGCCTGAAAAGTTGAAATCGCCTAGAATGCATACATTGTTTCTATCAGATGCCTTCTTTATTTCCTCCCATAGCAATTTACCATCGTTCCTACTCAAATTAGGTAGTCTATATATAACACCAATGACTACGGAATCACTGCCCTCACCAATCTCTACCCAAATACTTTCATTGTCGCTATTTGTTTTAATGTTTGATTTATTGCAGCCTTTTAATGACACCCTGATATACACTCTCAAGTTACACCGCTTGTAAGGAGGCCTTCCCTTACCTTACTCGAGAGCAGGAGGAGGAGGACTTACAGGCTTCACAGATCATCGCCAACCGGCTACAGATATTGAATACCTTTTTGTTTACCTTCGTGGCTTAAGAACATCTAACACCATAAGACTATTCCGGCCCTCAATACACAATACAGTAATTCGATTATTGTATTCTAATAAAATTTACGGTGTATCTTGTGAACCAGATTTATTGTTTGACCTTAGTGAATGAGAAACTGGTTGAGGTGTATTGTGGTAAACATCCTTAAGAGCAGCTCTGTGTGTTCTTACGACCTCAAAGTAACACAAAAGGTAGCCAATATCTACCCTTGATCAGTCACTTTATGTAGATGTCAATTGTGTCATTTTTCTAGACTTAGTGCCCCCTGGAGGAGTAAGTAAATACAATGTTGATATATTTTGGTCACAACACACACTAGTAGATTATTTTTCCTTTTTAACTAAATAATTAACACTATGAAGCTAACTAATTATATAACTCAAAGATGGTAACCAATATGGCGTCGATATTGTTCACATACTCTATGATAAATAGATGTATTGTCTGTTTAATTTTAGGAAAGAATTTAATTTATAAACTTTTGAGAATCTGGATACAGGAGTTTTGTCTTTGTGTGTGTGTGTGTGGTGATGATGACGCATACTTTCCTCTGCAGTGAAAAAAATATCTTGACATTGCAAAGTTTAACTGTAAGCCGAAGGAACGTTTGTAATGTGACTTGTTATGTGAAATTGTAACTTGAAATTCTTTGTGAAAAATATTTCCCTATAAAGTTTGGCAATAAATGAAGTATTACATCAAGGTGTAACTTGTAGTTCCTTGTGGAGTAATTACCTATGTGGACGATACAGCTACTCCAGGGTGTAAGACCTAGAGTAGAAAGTCTTTAGACCTTACCTGAGGTTGAAAGACTCTTATAGTGGAACGTCTTAGGTATTGAAACTTTAATTACAGTAAATAAAATATAATCTACCTAAACATTCCTTCACCTGGCGACAACTAATGATACAGGTGGTGTAATAGCTTTTTAAAATTCCTCCGTTTGATATAATAATGACCACACATGAACTTATAATGTGCAATATCTTGATAACACATTAGCTGCAACATTACACATAGTCCAGTGTATGTGTAGTGAGGGACATCTACCTAAATGAGTTACAGAATGTGGAGTTGAGGCAAAAAAAGTTGGGACATGTTTGAGATCATCAGTTGAGCCAAACGTTTATACTCAATATTGTTTTAATGGTATTTTAGAGCGACCAAAAAATGTAAACAAAATGGCCGGCTAGGTGACACATACCTTACAAGAAATAAACATGAGAACGAACACACACACACACACACACACACACACACACACACCAGTTTTACCCACATTATCACCAGACTATTGGCATACCTGGTCGGTGGACACCTGCCTCCTCCTCCTCCTCCTCACCTTGCTAATATGCTAATATGCTAATATGCTCTGGTATGTTCCAGTCTATTTAAGATATGCTCCCATCTATCTTAAAGAGCTTATGCTAGGTTGGTCTGATATGCTCCTCAAAGACTATGCTGATATACTCTTGTCATCTGATATGCCATTATGTTCATATCACTCTAAAGGATATACTATGTTCTGATATGTTGGTATGGTTCTGTCTCTCAGAGGGTGTGCTGATGTACTATAAGAGCATATGGGGTATGCTGATATACTTGGTTATGTAGCTAGGCTCATATCTCTCCTACAGGGTATGCTAATATACCCTGATATGCTTGCATCTATCTCTGAGCGTATACTGGTTGACTGTAATGACATAAGAGATATGCTGGTATGCTTCTAAGGGAATATGTTAACATACTCTAATAATAATTTGAAATGAGGTTAGCTATACCTTAGATTCAGGGGATATACTGATATGATATGAATTAACCTAGAAGTATACTGATATGTTCTCAAGGCATTCAGGGGATCTGTTAGTATGCTTCGACATACTTTTTCGGAACAAGGTAAACTGGACCTTCAGAAGATAGGGTGATATGCTGACATCTTCTGATGGATCTAAGAGAGAGTGGAAGACTATGAGAGCTAGTTAATATACTCAGGTATGTTGATATCCCTTCATGGCACTTGGGATATATGGTAATATACTCCGATGTGTCTCTTTGGATATACTGATATACCACTAATGGGTCCCCAGAAAGCAGGAGACAAGTTGATCTGCTTCGAGGACACTAATCTGTATAATGATTTTTTCCCTGACTGTTAAGAAGTATACTGGTATATTTCAAATGTTGCTTAGTATTATAGTATACTTTGGGCTGTTCTGAACATATTTCACAGCTGATTTTCAGAAATATATACTGCTGTCACTGGCTTGTTTATTCCGGAGACATTGATTATACTTTGAGTATGTTGATATGCTTTGTTACCAGTCAAGGAATATGCTGATATGTTCTGACACTTCTCAGTGATTACCCTGATATACTTAGATACCTGACAGTATTTATTGGAGTATAGTGTCCTATACTCTGATGTCATTCTAGTGATATGCTGATGAGCTGACATACCGCTTTATGTAACTGTGATATATTGAATCATATATATCCATTCCTCACGCTTAATATATATGATATTCTAAACAATGCTGATATTATTTATGTTATACCCTGATTATATACTAACATACTACAGTGTCATTTATAGTGTATGATATTAAACATTCGGGGGTATACTTTGAGGTTATTTAGAGAATATGATGGCAAACGGTGATATTCTCTGATGCCATATTTGGTATACACAGATATATTGATATAATTTATATAATATACCGATAGATATAACTAAATATCTGTGAAGTAAATCCTGTACTTTTTGATATACCATTCAGGGTGAAGGTATGCTAATATACCACGATAGCACCCGTCTCTCAGCGCTAATATACCCTGATGGCACACTTAACATCCTGGCGCCGGTCGTGGGGTATACTGATATGCTAAAGTCTTCTTCATCTTCTAATATTTCGACTTCAGCTTCGTAAACTGTGATTACTTAAACGTATTTAACGCTCGTTTACGTAACTTTTTTGTAGAATAAATGAATGTATATCCGGGGTTCTTCTGTTTCTTTGTCCATCTGATGTTTGCGTCCATGTTGAGGAGAACCACTTAGCAGGGGCTCGCATTTTCCCATAATGTGTTACCTCAAGTTCCATAATTTGCACTTAGTGAAGCCACGATATCCCGCGTTATGTTGCCCGTCTTACTTCCTTCTGGGTTATGTGTCTTAAGTTGGTGAAAAAATTAAATTAAGGCTGAATTATTGTTAAATGTTAAGGTATTATAGTACTTGTCTGTCGTGTTGTTAATATAACATAGTTTCACCAGCAGTATGTACTCAAGAGCTTATTAACATCGTTGCCGAGTCAGAGCCGCAACACTGAACCAATCTATATGAACATTAACACAAAAAATAAATTGTTACATTACATCGACTATCAAGACATAACTTACAATACAAATTAATAAATAATTGTACCAGGCAGATAAAATATTAGTTACAAAAAATTATGAAAATAGTCTTAATGTTCACGCCAGAACTTACCCCATAACAAAAGCCATACAACATTTTCCCAGTTAAGACTTCGTTAAATACAATCTCAAACTCCTTCTCAGAAACTGTGTGTTGGTGGTGTGCCACGTGTGATGTGTGTGTGTGTGTGTGTGTGTGTGACAGCACCTTTGATTTATACAAATATTCACCCAAATGAATAACACCAAGTAATTCACCATGTTATTCACGACTCTTAGATCACTTGGCTTGCGTCTCTCAAAAGGTCGAGCCAGGGTCAGCTGATTCAGTAAACACCGCTCACATTAATAGGGACCTGCCACACTTTGCCATAAACAGATAAATTGTACCGGGAATTTTCCCCACACACACTCATCATTGTCACTTTATGTAACTTGCTGACAAAACCCATGACCCTTCAGGCCTTTTACGCCCTTAATGCATGAGTCATAAAGGCAAGCATGAACTCCGCATGCTTCCCAGTTGGGCACTGTAAACGCTTCTGCGCTTCACCTTGCACAGGATGTAAGGGGGTGCCCAATAAACCAGCCCCCTCGTGGGCAATCTGTAATCACTACCACTGTCTCGCGGCCCAGAGTAGTAGTTGGACATATCACTAGACAGGGAAATTCACACTTAACACAAGTGTTATCTCAAGGTCATATTCACAACACTTCCCTGGACAGAATTCATAATTTATTTTCTCATATTACATCTGTGTGTATACCTGCTACTAGATAAACAGAAAATGCCAAGAAGTGTTTACATCAAGCGCTGCCACTTAAGAGTTCCAAGAACTAAATTAAAACAATTAGTGTGTGTGTGTGCATGGTGTGAGTGTGCATGGTGTGTGTGTGTGTGAGTGTGCATGGTGTGTGTGTGTGCATTGTGTGTGTGTGTGTGTGTGTATTTGGTGTGTGTTTGTTTGTTTGTATGGTGTGTGCATGGTGTGTGTGTGTGTGTGTGTGTATGTGTGTATGGTGTGTGTATGTGTATGGTGTGTGTATGTATGGTGTGTGTGTGTGTTTGTGTGTGTGTATGTGTGTGTATGGTTTGTGCATGTACGGTGTGTGTATGGGTGTGTGTGATTGTGCATGGTGAGTGTGTGACTGTGTATGGGGTGAGTGTGTGTGTGTGTGTGTGTTTCCATTGCCATGAGGATATCATACAATTCTTAAAGCACTGGTCACATGGGCGCATTTTTTTTTAGCAATTTCTTGCCGGAAAGTTATTTCGAGCAATTTTCGAGAAATTCGAGCAAGTTTTTGAAGCATTTTTATTGACAATCGTGATAGTCAATTTCTTGACTATTTCGAGCAAGATTATCGGTTCAAAACCCGGTTAATACCATATTTAATGACACGAAGCTTATTTATCGACTATTTACCTTGGCTATATATAACATAGATCAATAACATTATGTATAAAATGCACAAACAGTTTTTTACGACACACTGAGTTTATTATTTGGGTGGTGTTTTGGCGTGTATGTTTACAAAACACAAGCCCATACAGCCGGTCATTCTCCACACACTAACAACCCTCCCTACTGTAACTACGATAGTTGAACCAGTCTATATTAAACACTCGTTCCTCCTCCTCACCAGCCACTTACGAGTCCCCAATAGTTTTTCTTCGCTTTCTCTCATTTCTTTTTAATAATAACAATAATACCAAGGATAGCTGCTGCGTCGTCTGCATTGTTGTTGTGATGTTCCGTCTCCCTTCTACTCGCACAGCGGCGTTAACTTTTTTCTTGCTGTAGTAACTGAACCAAGAGCCACTCGTGTGACCACATTTGGAAGAAATTACTCGTAATTTCTTGCTCCAAATTAATTGCTCATCAAAGGGATCGTGTGACCGTAACTTAAGTCACCCTTTAAGAAAAACTGTAAATACTGATTCACAAAACTTAAGGATAATTTCTGATTTGGAACCATCGGTGTAATGCAGAAAACAGTTATTGTATTCTAAAACCTACCCAAGAAATCTTTTACCCACTTACGATATAATTCTTTTCTATTCCATCAATAGATGTTATTTTACTTTTTTATACGTATTTTTATTTTAGTAATTTATAAACTCTTTTCTTTATATACTTCATTACCTTTTAGCGTAATGAAGAGAATGAATTACAGAAGGTTTTTATAATTATATTGCGAACAATATTTTTCCTCGCAATAAATAAACAATGACGATGATCTTGTTTACAATATGGAGCTTGATGTCTTACTCCATGTTCGTTTATTACATTTTCTGCCATACCCGACTGTTCTTTTCTTTCTTGTGGTGAAGGTTTTGACAATTGATATATATATAAAGTTGAGTTAAGAATAATGACTCTGATATTATAGCCATTAGGTCCTGAATAATAAGTGGTGTCTAAGTGAACAAATGTATGATGTCTTCAATTACCAGCGTAGTGTTGGGTAACAGTGGGGGTAGAAGCGAAGGGTAGGAGTGAAGGGTGGGAGTAAGGCGTGGGAGTAAGGGGTGGGAGTAAGGGGTGGGAGTAAGGGGTGGGAGTAAGGCGTGGGAGTAAGGGTGGGAGTAAGGGGTGGGAGTAAGGGGTAGGAGTAAGGGGTGGGAGTAAGGGGTGGGAGTAAGAATTGAGTAAGGGATAGGAGCTGTGGAGCCAGGAGTAAAAGGGGTGGGAGTAAGGGGTGGGAGTAAGGCGTGGGAGTAAGGCGTGGGAGTAGGGCGTGGGAGTAAGGGGTGGGAGTAAGGGGTGGGAGTAAGGGGTGGGAGTAAGGGGTGGGAGTAAGGCGTGGGAGTAAGGCGTGGGAGTAAGGGGTGGGAGTAAGGGTGGGAGTAAGGGGTGGGAGTAAGGGGTGCAGAATGGGGTGGGAGGTAAGGTGGGAACAGGGGTGAGGAGTAAGGGGAGTAGGGAGTAAGGATTGGGAGTGGGGTGGGAGTAAAGAGGTGGGGGAAGTGAGTGGGAGTGGGCGTGGGAGGAGATGAGGGTGGGAGTAAGGGGTGGGAGTAGGGTTAGGAAATGGGGTGGAGGTAAAGGGTGAGCAGGGGTGGGGTAAGGCGTGGGAGTAAGCGTGGGAGTAAGGGGTGCGGGAATGAGGTGGGGAGTGAGGGTGGGGAGCAGGGGTGGGAGTAGGGGTGGGAGTGGGGGTGGGAGATGAGGGGTGGGAGTGGGGGGTGAGAATGGGGGTGGGAGTAAGGGGGTGGGAGTAAGTGGTGGGAGTAAGGGGTGGGAGTAAGGCATGGGAGTAAGGCGTGGGAGTAAGGGTGGGAGTTAGGGGTGTGAGTAAGGGGTGGGAGTAAGGGGTAGGAGTAAGGGGTGGGAGTAAGGGGTGGGAGTAAGGGGTGGGAGTAAGGGGTGGGAGTAAGGGGTGCAGAATTAAAGGCGTGGGGTAAGAATTAGATGGGGGTCTTGAAGTAAGGTAGGAGTAAGGGGTGGGAGTAAGGGGTGGGAGTAAGGCGTGGAAGTAAGGGTGGGATTAAGGGGTGGGATTAAGGGGTCGGAGTAAGGGGTAGGAGTAAGGGGTGGGAGTAAGGGGTGGCAGTAAGGGGTGGCAGTAAGGGGTAGGAGTAAGGGTTGGGAGCAAGGGGTACGAGTAAGAGGGTGGAAGCAAGGGGTGGAAGCAAGGGGTGGGAGTAAGGGGTATGAGTAAGTGGTAGGAGTAAGTGGTAGGAGTAAGGGGTAGAAGTAAGGGGTAGAAGTAAGGGGTAGGAATAAGGGGTAGAAGTAAGGGGTAGAAGGAAGGGGTGGGAGCAAGGGGTGGGAATAAGGGGTGGGAATAAGGGGTGGGAATAAGGGGTGGGAGTAAGGGGTAGGAGTAAGGGGTAGGAGTGACGAGTAAGAATGTGGGACAAGAGGGAGGGGTAGCAGTGGGGGGTAGGGTTAGGTTACAAACTTCTATTTACTTCAACATCTGTATCCTGCTGGTGATGTTCTCTCTTTAAACAATTTATAAAATAAATAAATAAATGGTCAGGTGTAAATGGTAAGAGTATTTAACAGAGTAATACTGAGGTATTACAAGAAAGAACTAAAAACTATCCACTGTGTGTATCAACATTTTATAAAAGTATTTGTGAAGCTGTAAAATACTTAGATATAAACTTTTAATTCAACTCTGTAATAAAAATAATTGCAATAATGAATCTAAACAAGAAATGAACTGGGTGAAAAAAATCTACAAAATACTAAAAATATAAAAGAAGAATTACAGTAAAACCTGAATCATTGTAATAAACATTATTAAACTTTTCGTTGTTATGACCTAAAACAAACAAGGAAGACTCGTCTAGATTTTCGCTCTGTGAATTAACTCCTTGGATCGCTTTTGGGCAAGAGGGGAGTTACTCCAACTTATTCCGTGAAAATATTCCCAACTGTCCATAGAATCCGTTACAGTTTCCTTTATAGTAAGTGACTCACAAATGATTAATATTCCCATTCACCAATACTTTATTATATCAGAGAACAGTGCAGAGATAAGCTGGCCAATGAGCGATGGTCAAAGATAATACAGATTTAATACTGGATTGATAAGTACAGCTATATTGATTTGTTTCATGTTACAGTAATAATAAACTTTATCAAATGTTATAACTACCAAAGTGTTATTTTCGTGATCGATACCCTGCTGCCAGGATTATAACATCGTTTAAAAGTTCAGTAAAAATATCATGCAGATTAAAACCTAACCTAGTGTATCGTAACCTAACTTAGCCTTTCCTAAGCTAACTTAGACTATCCTAAACTAGCCTAACCTATCCTAATCACACCAAACCTAACCTATCCTAAATTTATATATCATCAACAGATTTATAGATATGTTGGAGAAATAATTATCAAAAGTTTGTTGTCTCTGCAAATGTATTTAAAAAAAAAAAAAATGAAATTAAAACTTTCTAGAGAACTCAATTGTGTCATGAGCGTTGCGGCTTGGTTAGGTTAGGTAACATTAGGTTAGGTTAGATAAGGTAAGGTAAGATTAGGTAAGGTGAGGTAGTGTTAGGGTTAAATACATTTTACTAAATTTGCATCAAAATAATCACGACTGAAGGTATCGGATAAAAAACCTCTGAATATAATTCTTTTTCTGAGAAAAAAATTTCTTTACCACTTATTTTTTGCCCCACTTTTTTTATTAAGTTTGATGAACTTAGATTA
>NW_024748390.1:0-18436 GCF_018991925.1 Homarus americanus
GAAGCGTCATATTGCTGTGGGGGAGGTAATACAAGATACATGTACTTAAGTGAGGAGCTGAGATGGCTGACGAGTAAGGCTGAGTATTGTAGAAGACGGTAGGTAGTCACTGCACGTAGGTTTAGAGGATAGATGATCCTGTGGTCACTTCCCAGAGCCAAGTCTCCTCTCCTCGAATTGGAGCTGACAAAGAAGACTTTGAGGAGGTGACGCAACAACCAGGATATGGAGAAGAGAAACCCCGGAGTGGTAACTAAGACGAGTCATACTCGTGTCTCGTCCCTAGATGGCGTTGCTCGTGGTGCTGGGTAGGTAGATCAGGCCAATAGATGGCGTGGTTCGTAGTGCTGGGTGGAGGGGTTCGTAATACAGACAAACAAACTCCCGTAAAATAAATGACATTCGCTGGTATTGTCAACACGACTCGGCGATAATGTTATGTTGTTCAGTCCAGCTCATGGACCTGTGGAACCATCTATTGTGTTTATTATCAAGAGGAAAAAGTCACCTAGAATACATTATATACTGTAGTGGTAATTACTCGTACTGTGATTAAGTCAATAGGATTTTTTTTGTTTTATTGGTGTGTTTCAGCTGTTCACCACCACTACCGCCGTATGACTTCTCTAGTGGTGGTCTTGTCGCTTCATTGGTCATCTGGTTTTGTGGATTTATATTGTTAATTTGTCTATTTTATTCTATTATCATTTAATAGTTAATGTTATTATATACCTCCTAAGACAAAACAATATTCATATAACTATCTATGCGTCGAAGATAATTCATATTTACATAAACTGGAAATAAAAAAAGACGAAGAATTATTATCATAAGTCTTCAGTAATAACACATATGGTTCTTATTTCCGCGTTATGTAAATTCTCGTCAAATGGACTATCGACATTACTCTTTTTTTTTTTGCTTCAATAATAATATGAATAATGAAAATAATGAAGGTTTTGATTTAAATGGGAATTAAAATGACGAAAAATTGTCATCGATATTCAATATTATTCACAGTGAAATTGTTTTAAAGTGAAGTGAAAAAAAACTGACTAGTGTGGGTTAGGTTAGGTTAGGTTGGTTTGTTTAAGCTTGAGGTGAAATAAGCTGGAGGTGAATCTTTAGGGGGGATCCAATACGTTTATAAGCCTTACGTTCCTCGCTCATATATTTCTCACTCACGTTTCCTCATATTTCTCACTCCTGCGGTTTACCATTCAATACCTGGGCCATGTTAATATAAATACCACTCTGCTGGGAACCAAACTGGAGACCGTGATCTTTATACATCGAATACACAAACCGCTCAGCCAAGAGGTAGTGTAAAATTGAAAGACTCAGAGCGAATAACATAGTGTTCAAGGTTTCTTAGAGTGTATGTCTTAGACTGTGATATATAAATTAATGAAATGATATGTACATTGTACAGTACATCGTGGGAGATATTTTGAGGGATTCGTTCACATACGGTAACTGGGCTCAAACAATATACAGTGCCTGACGTAGCTTAAGTTGACACAGTAATTAAAATTGTTTCCTTTGATTGTTTGGAAAGTTTATATCGTAGATGGTGTCAGCTGTGACGTTTGGAAATTGTGAAAGTTTGTTGATTTAGGTGTGTGTGTGTGTGTGTGTGTGTGTGTGTGTGTGTGTGTGTGTGTACAAGATCTACACAGCTGACCAAACACACAACATCTCGACAAATCTTTAATAAACAAATTTTGCCAAGTGTAGAAACTGACCTTATGTTCCGAGCTTAAAGTTATATTAAGTTAGATTAGATTAAGTTATAGAACCACCGTAAAGCACTCAAAATAATATATCTAATGATGTATTATTTGTAGACTGTATAATATATATAACTGGCTGCTTAATATCCAAGGTAGGGGATACAATACTGGCCTGGTCTTCTCTACGTCTTAATAATCATGTTTAGCTTCGTAACCCCTTCTTCCCAGCCTTCTCTCCCAGCTATACGTAGAACTCTCCTTTCCTGCTCATAACTAACCATTCTCTCTCTCTCGTCTCTCTTCCTTCTCCATTCCTGTCTCTCTTCCTTCTTCATTCCTGTCTCTCTCCCCCTCCATCCTTCCTTTTCTTTCATTCCTCTCATTCCTTCCTTTCACAAATGTACGCTATTTTTGTTGTATTTCTAGTTCATTCCACCTCCTGCTAAGTCTCCTTGATATCTGAGGCTCCTTATTATCTGAGGCTCCGTTATCTGAGGTTCCCTGGTATCTGAGGTTCCCTGGTATCTGAGGTTCCCTGGTATCTGAGGCTCCCCGGTATCTGAGGCTACCTGATATCTGAGGCTCCCTGTTATCTGAGGCTCCCTGGTATCTGAGGCTCCCTGGTATCTGAGGCTCCCTGGTATCTGAAGCTCCCTGGTACCTGAAGCTCCCTGGTACCTGAAGCTCCCTGGTACCTGAAGCTCCCTGGTACCTGAGGCTCCCTAGTCTCTGAGGCTCCCTGGTATGAGTCTACAGTTGTCTTGATGGTGAGAGGAGGTGAACTCTACAAGCCTCTTAGGTTGAGAAGGTCACCAACACACGTACAAGGGTGGCGGTGGCGGTGGTGGTTGTGGTGTCTCTGGTCTGCAGGATAATGGCATAGCTCTGGAACGCCTCAGACAGATAGACATAGAAGACAAAGAGAGAGAGAGAGAGAGAGAGAGAGAGAGAGAGAGAGAGAGAGAGAGAGAATCCCCCCCAAAATGTCATCTCTGCTTACATCAGACCAAAAGTAAATCACGTTAGGTGGAGAAGAATTTAAAATTCAAACTTTAGTGAAAACTCCATATAACGGACTTCTCTCCTCCACATAACGGACTTCTCTCCTCCATGAGTGGACTTCTCCCCCCATATAACGGACTTCTCTCCTCCATATAACGGATTTCTCTCCTCCATATAACGGACTTCTCTCCCTATATAATCCGTTATATGGGGGTCTCACATCTAACAGACTCTCGATAAAACGAACATTCCTCTCCATAAAGTTTTTGCAGTACCCCACGACCTCAACTCCCTCTGGTGAACGCACGAGGCTGACTCTGCTAAAACTCCGCTATTTTACTAATTCACTTGTCAGTTCTTTATCCCAATTGACAAAATACAATGTTGGTGTATAGTAATTGCTTGTATTTAGCTTTTTAATTACAAAATACACATTGACACTTTGAGCATTACTTTCTCACATAATAATAATAATAATAATAATAATAATAATAATAATAATAATAATAATAATAATAATAATAATAATAATAATAATAATAATAATAATAATAATAATAATAATAAACTTCATTGTAGTATCATGTGTCCAGTACAGAATAATTAATACCAGGTGCTTTTATTATATCGCTTTGTTTATGAACTAGCAACTCAATAGCAATGTTTTTTTTTCCTGACTGTTGACGTCACTCACTCACTAGCCCGCCACCCAAGATTGTATTTCCCATTTTTTGTGAGTTTTATATTACCCGTTTTCTATGAGTCAATAATATTTTCCCTAATTTCTTCTTAATGTTATTGTTTAGTTTAGAAATTAATCTTATGTTCTGTACTTATAAAAAAAAAACTTGTTGAGGTATTGTAGACTATTATATCAACAACATAACGCTGATTCATCTTTTATTGTCACTGGTTCACATGACAAAGGATATTTAGATCACATGATACAACGCCGAGGTTTCTACATGATATACTGCATTGGAGACATGATACCAAGGAGGTTTCTACGTGATACCAGTCAAGTTTTCTACAGTCCGTGAATTATTGCATCAGTGTGTGTGTGTGTGTTTAAGAGAGTCTATCTATAAAATATTACTTAGAGGTATTCACATATATAGATGAACGATGTGAAGAATAAGATAATTTTATATTTTTTCATTATGTTACGGTTTTATTGTCCTTGTTTTAAGATATAAGATCATTCACTTGTTGTTTTTGTTTTAATGTATTTTAGGTACGTCAACTCCCAGGGTCCACAAATACTGCTGACTCATTGTTTACATCCGAGACGCTTTTAATAGCACTGTGTTATTAAGAGCTCTTAGATGGCGTTTCCTCATTAACGTGTTGTTTTTACCTTCTGTCTACCTGTGCACGTGTCAATCAGGGAGTTAAGTCGTCAGTATCCGGCAGCGAAAAATGAGTCATCAGTCACTAGGTAGGGGGCGTGATGGTGGTGGTGGTGGTGATGGTGATGATGGTGGTGGTGATGATGGTGGTGGTGGTGATGATGATGGTGGTGGTGATGATGATGGTGGCTGGGATTAATCTCTTCGTGGGGAGACTATCCTATTAGCTTGTCTGATGATGTATTCTACTTTGGTGTGGTGTGTGGGTGGTGGTGGTGGTGGTGTGAGGGTGGTGGTGTTGTGGTGGTGGTGTTGTGAGAGTGGTGTTGGTGTGTGGGTGGTGAGGGTGGTGGTGTTGTGAGGGTGGTGGTGGTGGTGTTTAGTGATGGGGTGGTGGTGGTGATAGTAGTAATGGTAATGATAGTGATGATGGTGACGGTGATGATCGTAGTAGTGGTGGTAGTGATGATAGCGGTAGTGATAGTGCCAAGCCCCCCCCCCTCCACACCTGTCCAACTTTCACAATAAAAATCAGAAAACTTATACATTCTAGATTAATTTCTCAATCCTTAAATTACCCGAAGAAGAATAAAATGTCTACTAAAAGAAATAAACACCAACTCAAAACCTTCCATCGCTTCCTCACAACACACAATACCCAGAAAGGTGTCTCCCCTAATAACATGATATAGACAAATAAAAGAGATTAGTTATTAAAATGAATCAATATTACATTCATAAAAACTCTTTTAATATTTAATTGTCGTTGACTTAGAGTATTTCGTAATCTAGGTGCGTAAAGATGTTTGCTGTTGAACTAGTTGCCGCGGAGGAATACATCGTAACATGGCAGGCGGTGTCTAGCGGCCTGGCGGGATGTGGATGCTATGAATGACTTGTTACGAGTTGGGGATTTAGAATATAGTTCAAAGTCTACCCAGATCCCAACAGGTAACAACAATAAAAAAAACTTAAACAAACAAAGACAATCGGACTATAAAAGGGAAGACAAAGGATGCGAGTTTTTGTGGTGTATAATAAAGTACCATAAATTCCTTAACAAAATATTCAGCTTCCTATAATTTACCCTTAACCATACTTAACCTAAACATACGCAACATTGGCTTAACAGTATATACATATTTATACAACATACAACAATCTGAAGCAAGTGGAGGTGGGAGGCAATATAGGATTACAAATACTCAAGTGCGGTGCTGAGGTGTCTGAAGAGTAAGGCTGAGTATTGAAGAAGATGGTAGGTAGTCACTGTGCCGTAGGTTTCCAGGATAGGTGATCCTAGTGTGGTCACTTCCCAGAGTGAACTGAACTCTCCTCGATCTGGAGCTGATGAGGAAGAGTTGGAGGAGGTGACGCAACAACCAGGATATGGAGAAGGGAAACCTGGAGTGGTGACTAAGACTAGTCATACTCGGGTCGCGTCCCTAGATGGCGTTGCTCGTGGTGCTGGGTAGGTAGATCAGGACAATAGATGGCGTGGTTCGTAACAGACTATATTAAATACCCTCACAGTTAATTCCTAGGCAGTCTAGTGATTGATCTGTAAGGTGGATGTGACACAGATTCCCTTCGAGTTTATTTTTCTACAGTTTTAAAATAAATTAAAATCGGTTAATAGTTTTTATTTTAATTTATGAACAGAGGCTAAACAACGTAACTTTGTATAAATGTATAAATATCAAAAGAGATGAACTAGTTTTGAAATGCTTTTCAAACTCTTTCTATCTCGTGAAAAAACGTTATATTTTAAAACATTCACAAACTTTAGTAAACGAAATATTTAATTTATTTAACCATTGTAGAAAGTGATGTTCCCCGACAGATAGCTAGGTAGATGACGCAAGTAGACAGTGTTGCCAGATACCCCACGTCTAATAACCTTATACCCAATGAGACTTTTTCATCCTATTTACAATATTTTACACGTATTATTATATATTATCTTTACTCTTGTTTACTATTAAAACTTTCCATTCTTATATATAATTCAGTACAGAAACAACCACAAAAACAATAACAAAACACAAATGTGTCAAAAAATGTCAGTGAGATCATCTACCCTTTCAGTGTTATTAAAAAAATGTTTTATGTTGTTAAGGATTCAAACGACAACTGTTCAAAGGGACCTGTGTGTGTGTGTGTGTGTGTGTGTGTGTGTGTGTGTGTGTTCTATCTGTCACAATAACTCACACACAACAGGCGACCACATCACAATTCCTTCCTCCTTCATCTGTCTCCCCAGATACGAACCTACCTTAAAACACTTCCTCCACACAGTAATTTTTTTTATGACGTCTGTAAATTATATAAAACATCAATTTTTTATAAGATTTTGTTGAAAGGGTAAAATAATGCATCCGTTTGGCATCATAGGGAGGGAGGGAGGGAAGGAAAGGAGAAAGGGAGGGAGAAAGGGAGAGAAGGAAGGAGGGAAGGAAGGAAGGGAGGAAAAGAGAGGAGGCAGCTTCTTGTGTAAGGCTCGATGGATGACAAAGAACACTATAGGGGGTTGGAGTAAGGGGAAGAGGAGGGGGTGGGGGGAGCCAGGAGAAGGGAGTAGAGGGGAGGAGTAGAGGAGGGTAGGGGTAAGAGGAGGGTGAAAGAGGGAAGAGGAGTAGAGGGAGGGGTGGGGGGGAGGAGGAGGGGTAGGGGAGTGGGGAGGGTAGAGGGGAGGGGGTAGGGAGTAGAGGTGGATAGAAAGGAAAGGGAGTAGAAGGGGGTGAAGGGAGGAAGGGGAGCAGATTCATAGGACGATGGTTTTGAACCTTTGATTGCGATGGTTTAACCTTTGAGGACGATGGTTTAAACCTTTGAGGACGATGGTTCAAACCTTTGAGGACGATGGTTTAAACCTTTGAGGACGATGGTTTAAACCTTTGAGGACGATGGTTTAAACCTTTGAGGACGATGGTTTAAACCTTTGAGGACAATGGTTTAAACCTTCGAGGACGATGGATTAAACATTTGAGGACGATGGTTTAAACCTTCGAGGACGATGGTTTAAACCTTTGAGGACAATGGTTTAAACCTTCGAGGACGATGGTTTAAACATTTGAGGACGATGGTTTAAACCTTCGAGGACGATGGTTTAAACCTTTGAGGACGATGGTTTAAACCTTTGAGGACGATGGTTTAAACCTTCGAGGACGATGGTTTAAACATTTGAGGACGATGGTTTTAACCTTCGAGGACGATGGTTTAAACCTTTGAGTATGATGGTTTAAGAAAGGCTGGCCTGACCTCTTGAGATCTGCAGTAAAGGGACGATAGCTGTGAGGCTGGGAGTGGTGGTGTGTGGGTCAGGTACTGAGACGAGATGAGTACAAATGTGATAGTGGTAGGTAGTGGTGACAGTGGTAGTGGTGGTGATAGTGATAGGTAGTGGTGATAGTGGTGGTGGTGGTGATAGTGATAGGTAGTGATGATAGTGGCAGGTTGTGGTGATAGTGGTAGGTTGTGGTGATAGTGGTAGGTAGTGGTGATGGTGACAGTGTAGTAGGTTGTGGTGATATAGTGGTGGTGGTGGTGATGGTGTGGCAGGTGTGTGGTGATAGGTGTGTAGGTCAGGTGATAGTGGTAGGGTAGTGGTGGGGTGGTGGGTGGTGGTGGTGAGTGGTGGGTGGGGTGGTGGTGGTGGTGGGTGGTGGTGGTGGTTGGTGTGGTGGGGTGGTGGTGGGGTGGTGGTTGGTGGTGGTTGGGTGGTGGTGGTGGGTGGTGGGTGGTGTGGTGGGTGTGGTTGGTGGTGGTGGTGTTGGGGTGGTGGTGGTGGGGTGGTGGTGGGTGGTGGGGTGGTGGGGTGGGTGGTGGTGGTGGTGGGTGGGGTGGGGTGGGGTGGGTGGGGTTGGTGGGGTGGGTCGTGGTTGGTGGTGTGGGTGGGTGGTGGTGGTGGTGGTGGGTGGTGTGGGTGATGGTGGTGGTGGGTCGTGGTGATGGTGGTGGGTGGTGGTGGTGATGGTGGTGGGTGGTGGTGATGGTGGTGGGTCATTGGTGATGGTGGTGGGTGGTGGTGGTGATGGTGTGGTGGGTGGTGGTGATGGTGGTGGGTGGTGGTGATGGTGGTGGGTGGGTGGTGGTGATGGTGGTGGGTGGTGGTGGTGGGTGGTGTGGGGTGGTTGAGTGGTGGTGGGTGGTTGGTGGTGGGTGGTGGTTGGTGGTGGTAGGGTGGTGGTTGGTGTGGTTGGGTGAGTTGGTTGGTGGTGGGGTGGGTGGTTGGTGGTGGTTGGGTCGTTGGTGGTGGTGGGTGGTGATGGTGATGGTGGTGGGTGGTGGTGATGGTGGTGGGTGGTGGTGATGTGGTGAGGTGGGTCGTGGTGGTGGTGGGTGGTGGTGGTGGGTGGTGGTTGGTGGTGGTGGGGTGGTGGGTGGTGGTGGTGGTGGTGGGGTGGGTGGGGTGGGGTGGTGGTGGGTCCTTTCATATCTTTCCCAGACAAAAAACAGGATGAGCCAAAACATGGATAATAAATGCAGAACCCAAACAAAACAACAAGAACTGTGCTGGGGGCCAAGGGAATGTGTTTTGTTTTGTTTGTTTATCACCTGAAGATTAGCCTAACTTATTATTGATTCATAATGATTATAAATATTCAGATTACTTACAGCGGCCATTTGCAACACTTATAATACTTAAAACAAAGGTCCTGACAATATTTTTACAACACTCACTGAGAGACTTACAAGTTACTTATAATAAGGTTAATTTGTTGGTAATCTCTGATATATATTTATATTAATATTTAAAGTATTAGTTTAAAGTGATTTAATTTCTTCGTTTATATATTTTTCTCAAGTAGTAAATACATTCATTATTTATCTAAAACAATATAAAAATAATTCCTATCCTTTCTATAAATAAAAGAACAAATACAAAAGTAATTAAAAACACGTATGAGATTTGTAAAAAAACTCATCCTATAAAAAATTATTTTCTTTACATAACTTCATTCTAATCAGTAAAAAAATCATGTTTTCATTCTCGCTCCTTTAGTAACGCCTGGGAGATGTTAATTAACTTCCTGCTACATTCATAAGGACAAAAATCACGTCTCTCTCTCTCTCAAGGTTCTATAAAAATAAAATAATGAGAGAAAAAGCTTATAAGACGAGGAGTTGAAGGAAGGATATTATAGCTTGTGGGTTCTTTCACATCTGCCA
Organism: Homarus americanus; assembly: GCF_018991925.1. Taxonomy (NCBI): domain Eukaryota; kingdom Metazoa; phylum Arthropoda; class Malacostraca; order Decapoda; family Nephropidae; genus Homarus; species Homarus americanus. The sequence goes on from NW_024748390.1 coordinate 9,257, forward strand.
GGAGACGACGCGAACGATGGTGGTGATGGTGGTAGTGGTATTTTCTCTGGCAGTATTTATCTTTCTCCCTCTGTTTCACTTTTCATTTATATCTTTTCTCTTTCTTTCTCTCTTAAAATTTCTCTGTATATATTGTAAGTGTTCTACAAAACTGACCTCTGAACTTTGGACCTCGTTGTAGGGGTTAAGGTCAGACGTGGGAGTCTTATATGACCTCTGACCTAGGATGTACAAAGAGGTGGGGCAGAGAGGGGGAGGTCGGGACAAAAGCTCCCGAGGACAAAATCTCCTTAGTTAAAGTGCAAAACAAGTTAGGTTAGGTTAGGTCAGGTCAGGTTAGGTTAGGTTAGGCATTGAAGTCTTATGATATAATAAATTTAATATTTTACATGTCAAGAGAAGTGTTGATAAACTGCAATAAATAAAATAAAAATTATGAATTAAAAAATCATATTATTCGTCTTGGGGGTTCTTTGTCCGGGAGGCTTTTGTCCTAGGGCTTTTTGTCCGGGAGGCTTGTCCTAGGGGCTTTTTGGTCCGGGAGGCTTTTGTCCTAGGGGGCTTTTTGTCCGGGAGGCTTTTGTCCAGAAATCTTTTGTCCTAGTGGGCTTTGTCCGGAAGCTTTTGTTCTTGGGGGCTTTTGTCCAGGAAGCTTTTTGTCCTAGAGGGCTTTTTGTTGGAGGTGTTTGTCCTAGGGCTTTTGTCCAGGAATCTTTTGTCCCAGAGGGCTTTGTTGGGGGGTGTGTCCTGGGGGCTTTGTTGGGGCGTGTGTCCTAGGGCTTTTGTTGGGGGCGTGTGTCCTAGGGGCTTTGTTGGGGGCGTGTGTCCCAGGGGGCTTTTGTTGGGGGCGCGTGTGTCCTAGGGGTTTTTGTTGGGGCGTGTGTCCCAAGGGCTTTGTTGGGGGCGTGTGTCCTAGGGGGCTTTTTGTTGGGGCGTGTGTCCTAGGGGGGCTTTGTTGGGGGCGTGTGTCCCAGGGGGGCTTTTGTTGGGGGCGTGTGTGTCCTAGGGGGCTTTGTTGGAGGTGTTTGTCCTAGGGGCTTTTGTTGGAGGTGTTTGTCCTAGAGGGCTTTTTGTTGGAGGTGTTTGTCCTAGGGGGCTTTTGTTGGGGGCGTGTGTCCTAGGGGGCTTTTGTTGGGGGCGTGTGTCCTAGGGGGCTTTTGTTGGAGGTGTTTGTCCTAGGGGCTTTTGTTGGAGGTGTTTGTCCTAGGGCTTTGTTGGGGGCGTGTGTCCTAGGGGCTTTTTGTTGGAGGTGTTTGTCCAGGGGCTTTTGTTGGGGGCGTGTGTCCGAGGGCTTTGTTGGAGGTGTGTTTGTCCTAGGGCTTTTTGTTGGGGGCGTGTGTCCTAGGGGGCTTTGTTGGGGGGCGTGTGTCCTAGGGGCTTTTGTTGGGGGCGTGTGTTCTAGGGGTTTGTTGGAGGTGTTTGTCCTAGGGGGCTTTTGTTGGGGGCGTGTGTCCCAGGGGGGTTTTGTTGGGGCGTGTGTCCTAGGGGGCTTTGTTGCGGGCGTGTGTCCTAGGGGGCTTTGTTGGGGGCGTGTGTCCTAGGGGCTTTGTTGGGGGCGTGTGTCCCAGGGGCTTTGTTGGGGGCGTGTGTCCTAGGGGGCTTTGTTGGGGGGTGTGTCCTAGGGGCTTTTGTTGGGGCGTGTGTCCCAAGCGCTTTTGTTGGGGCGGTGTGTCCAGGGGCTTTGTTGGGGGGCGTGTCCTAGGGTTTTGTTGGGGCGTGTGTCCTAGGGGCTTTTGTTGGGGGGTGTGTCCTAGGGGCTTTTTGTTGGGGGCGTGTGTCCTGAGGGCTTTTGTTGGGGCGTGTGTCCTAGGGGGCTTTTTGTTGGGGGCGTGTGTCCCAGGGGCTTTTTGTTGGGGGCGTGTGTCCTAGGGGGCTTTTGTTGGGGCGTGTGTCCTAGGGGCTTTGTTGAGGTGTTTGTCCTAGGGGCTTTTGTTGAGGTGGTCCCTAGGGGCTTTTGTTGTATGGTGTCCTAGGGGGCTTTGTTGGGGGGCGTGTGTCCAGGGGCTTTTGTTGGGGGCGTGTGTCCTAGGGGCTTTTTGTTGAGGTGTTTGTCCTAGGGGCTTTGTTGGAGGTGTTTGTCCTAGGGCAGGGTGGGCACCTGGCACGCTGCCAAACATGGCACGCTAACGGCTTCTTTTCCGCACGCGAGACCGGCTCACCTCAATAAAAAAACCTTATATGGCAATCATGCGGCCTTGGCGGCGGCAGGAAGGATTGTTTCCGTTCTGTTGTAATAATAATAATTTTACATTCATTCAATATCCATGATTTATAAAATCACTCTTACAAAACTGTTCGATTTTACCACCCGGTGTGATTTCTGATTATTTGAAAAGGTTCTCCCATTATTTAAAAAGATACCAAATAATATGTGACCCGGAAATTTTGTTTGTACGAGAGAAAATTTGTATCAAAGATTTGGTCGATTTTGGCACACACTCAAAAGGTTGCCCACCCCTGTCCTAGGGGCTTTTGTTGGGGCGGTGTCCTAGGGGCTTTTGTTGGAGGTGTTGTCCTAGGGGGCTTTTGTTGGGGCGTGTGTCAGGGGCTTTGTTGGAGGTGTTTGTCCTAGGGCTTTTGTTGGGGGCGTGTGTCCTAGGGGGCTTTGTTGGGGGCGTGGTCCTAGGGGCTTTTTGTTGGGGGCGTGTGTCCTAGGGGGCTTTGTTGGGGGCGCGGTCCTAGGGGGCTTTTGTTAAAGTGTGTCCTAGGGGGCTTTTTGTTGGGGGCGTGTGTGTCCTAGGGGGGCTTTTTGTTGGGGGCGGTGTCCTAGGGGGCTTTTTGTTGGGGCGCGGGGTCCCAGGGGGCTTTGTTGGGGGCGTGTGTCCTAGGGGCTTTTGTTGGGGGGCGTGTGTCCAGGGGGCGTGGCGTCGGGCGTGTCCTAGGGGGTGTGTCCTAGGGGCGTGTGTCCCAGGGGCTTTTTGTTGGGGCGTGTGTCCCAGGGGGCTTTTGTTGGGGCGTGTGTCCCAGGGGGCTTTTGTTGGGGCGTGTGCCTAGGGGGCTTTGTTGGGGGCGTGTGTGTCCTAGGGGGTTTTTGTTGGGGGGGGTGTGTCCTAGGGGGTTTTGTTGGGGGCGTGTGTCCTAGGGGGCTTTTGTTGGGGGCGTGTGTCCTAGGGGCTTTTTGTTGGGGCGTGTGTCCCAGGGGGCTTTGTTGGGGGCGTGTGTCCTAGGGGGCTTTGTTGGGGGCGTGTGTCCCAGGGGCTTTTGTTGTGGGGCGTGTGTCCCAGGGGGCTTTGTTGGGGGCGTGTGTCCTAGGGGCTTTTTGTTGGGGGGCGTGTGTCCTAGGGGCTTTGTTGGGGGGCGTGTGTCCCAGGGGGCTTTTGTTGTGTGTGTGTCCTGGCTTTTGTTGGGGTGTGTGTCCTAGGGGGCTTTGTTGGGGGCGTCCCAGGGGCTTTTGTTGGGGGCGTGTGTCCTAGGGGGCTTTTGTTGGGGGCGTGTGTGTCCTAGGGGTTTTTGTTGGGGGCGTGTGTCCTAGTTTTTGTCCTACACTCCAGGACGAAGTGAGGGGGGGGTTAGGGAAAGGTGTGTGGAGTCCGTGTGACCTTGACCCGAGTTGTAAAGAAAGGTCAATCGATCCAGGTGCGTAGAGAGAGAGAGAGAGAGAGAGAGAGAGAGAGAGAGAGAGAGAGAGAGAGAGGAGAGAGAGGTTCAGAGTAAGTGGATAAAGAAAGTTACTGTATATTTGAGAAAGTTCTTGTATGGGGGGTGAGGAACCTTGACTGTGACATACTGTATTCTCTCTCACTCTCTCTCTTTTCACTTTCTCTCAATATATTTTCTTCCACACACTCATTTTCTCTCACTCTCTTATCTCTCATTTCCTACCTGGAATTTCCCGCCACAGACCCTAAGACGCTAAGCATTTCTTTAAACTCAATCTTTTTTTTCCTAGACTTTGACGTAATAATTCATAAGTCTTATTCAGTTTTCTGTTAATTCTCCTACTTTTCTCCTCCTAAACTTTCACCTCTAGTTATATTTCTTTCCTCTTTCATCCACTTTTTTCCTCCCTTCAACTTTTCTCCCCTGCCAAGACTCGGGAATTTTCATGTCTTATAACAGATTAACGGAGGACTGGGGGAAAACAGGTTATGGATGGCGGGGAATTTTTACACGATATATCTTTGTGTGTTATTGTTGTTGTTGTAATTGTTTTTATTGTTATTGTTGTTGTTGTTGTTTTTATTGGTGTTGTTGTTGTTGGTGTTGTTGTTGTTTTTATTGGTGTTGTTGTTATTGGTGTTGTTGCTGTTGTTGTTATTGTTGTTATTATGGGTGTTGTTATTGGTGTTGTTGATATCGTTGTTATTGTTACTGGTGTTGTTGTTGTTATTGTTGTTATTATTGGTGTTGTTATTATTGCTGTTGTTGTTGTTATTGTTGTTATTATTGGTGTTGTTGGTATTGCTGTTGTTGTTGTTATTGTGTTGTTGCTCTTGTTGTTATTGTTGTTGTTGTTGTTGTTGTTACTGTTGTTGTAGTGATTGTTGTTATTGTTGTGAGGAATATTGACAATCCATCCATTCATCCACCCATCAACCCACCTTAACCCACTGACACACACACCTGGCTCTATGTTCACTACCTGTGCCAATCACCGACCTCACCTGAGACCCTTAACACGAGACCCTTACCTGAGCCCCCACCTGAGACCCTCACCTGAGACCTCACCTGAGACCTTACCTGAGACCCCACCTGAGACCTCACCTGAGACCCTCACCTGAGACCCACTGAGACCCTCACCTGAGACAAACAGATTCCTTTAGGAGCAAATATATTTATTGGTTTAATCTACTTTGTTCTCATTCTTCCCGCCTCCCTCTGTGTGAAAGGTGGGGAGGAGGGAGGGAGGGGGAGAGGGAGAGGAGGGGGAGGAGAGGGGAGAGGGGGGGGAGAGAGGGGAGAGAGGAGAGAGGGGGAGGGGGGGAGGGGAGAGGAGGAGGGGGGGGAGAGAGGAGAGGAGGGGGAGGGAGAGGGAGGAGTGGGGGAGAGGGAGAGGAGGGGGAGGGAGAGGAGGAGAGGAGTGGGGGAGAGGGAGGAGTGGGGGAGGGAGAGAGGAGGAGAGGGAGTGGGGAGAGGGAGAGGAGGGGGGGAGAGGGGAGAGGAGTGGGGGGAGAGAGAGAGGAGGAGAGCAGGGGGGGAGAGAGAGAGGAGGGAGCAGTGGGGAGAGGGAGAAGAGGGGAGAGGAGGGGAGAGGGGAGAGGGGAGGGAGAGGAGGTGGGGAGAGGAGAGGAGTGGGAGGGAGTGGGGAGAGGGAGAGGAGGGGGGAGAGAGAGAGGGAGGGAGGAGGAGGGGGGAGAGAGAGGGAGGGAGAGCAGGGGGAGAGGGAGGAGTGGAGAGGGAGGGAGGAGAGGGAGAGGGAGGAGAGGGGAGGGGGGGAGAGGGAGAAGAGGGAGGGAGGGGGGAGAGGGAGAGGAGGGGGGGGAGAGAGAGAGGGTGGGGGAGAGGAGAGGGAGTGGGGGAGAGGAGAGGAGGGGGAGAGAGAGAGGAGGGGAGGAGTGGGGGGGAGAGAGAGAGGAGGAGAGGGAGGGGGGGAGAGAGAAGAGTGGGGGAGAGAGAGGGAGGGGGAGAGAGAGGAGGGGGGGAGAGGAGAGGGGAGGGGGGGGAGAGAGGAGGAGGGAGTGGGGGAGAGAGAGGAGGAGGAGGAGGGGGGGGAGAGAGAGAAGAGGAGAGGAGTGGGGGAGAGGGAGAAGAGGAGGGAGTGGGGGGAGGGAGAGGAAGGGGGAGAGAGAGAGGAGGAGAGGGTGGGGAGAGGAGAGAGGAGGTGGGGAGAGGGAGGAGTGGGGGAGAGAGGAGGAGGAGGGAGTGGGGGGAGAGAGAGGAGTGGGGAGAGAGGAGGGGGGGAGAGGAGAGGAGTGGGGAGAGAGAGGAGGGGAGAGGAAGAGTTAGATGGAGAGAGGAGGAGAGGAGGGGGGAGAGAGTGAGAGCGAAACGAGGAGGAAAAAGAGAGAGAGGAGTGAGAGGTATAGTCACATCACAAACTACCAAGGTAGTTACATGAATTAGTTGGGACACTCTTAACACTAATTAGCTATGGTCATTATGGTGTTAATTGCCCAGTTATTTCTACAGGATATTTTGATGGTCTTCACATATTTAATTAACCATCAATCTAGATCACTTAACAGCTGTAGGCAATCTTCACTACTACCACCTGATCCCGAGTCAAATATCAGTTTCACACGAGTATATCATAATAACAGCTTAACAACCATACCCATACTGAACCAGGTCATGATTTCTATAATTAAAACACGTATAACCTTCTCTGTAATATATACCTTAAAGACAGTGTTGTAGTGTTGTGTCTTGGTGTGTTTCATCTTGCAACACTACAACACAACCATTCAATTTTTCCCGTAAACATTTAATGCAAACAGGTTTTTTTTTTTATTTTATTTTTTTTATGAATTAAAAAAAGACAGGTGAGGTTTTATATCCAGGCACCCAAAATTTATATATGGTGACCTGAGACTTGTTTTATATGTGATCCGTGACTAAATGCTTCTCACACACACACACACACACACACACACACACACACACACATACAGTTCCAACCGAGGCTTTGAAATCATTTACTGATATCTAAAATAACCTTACTGCCTCACGGATCTCTTCTCGCTTCCAACTAGTGACCTGTACACACAACTGTCACCAGCCAGAATTCCCATAAAATAGACAAACACAGAAGCACACACACACACACACACACACACACACACACACACACACACACACACACACACACACACACACACACACACACACACACACACACACACACACACACACACACACACACACACACACACACACACACACACACACACACCCTCCAGGTAATCTATATATCACAACCCACACGAGCCAGTATCACCAGGAGGCTCTCTGGAAATACTTGTGGTGGACAGTGGTGTTTGAGTTTGGGTCATAGGTCAGGAGGTCACACACAAAGACAGACATAGATAGATAGATAGATAGACACGGACAGATAGACAGACAGACATATAGATAGATAGATAGATAGACACAGACAGAGACAGACAGATAGATGGACAGATAGATAGAGAGATAGATAGACACAGATATGCTCGTACATACTAGATAGATAAGATTAGATAGCTACACATACATACATATTTCATCTTGACCACCGAAGGGTCAAGACGTACCTGGCGCTCCTCTGGCAGGCAGTCAGGTCAACTGTTGGTTGACCCATACCAACTCGCTCCCTGAACCCTCCTCCCCACCGGAATATCAACAAGTTCTCGCCAGAAGTTACTATTTCATTTAGGAAAGGAATGGAACCAGTGTTGAACAGGGAACAGGGTGAACAGTGCTAAGTCAGTGAGAACAACTCAATAGTAACAGTCGTACCTAAGCAACTTCACACAGTGAGGTCCCAGGTACCCAGTGATAACGGCCAGTGAGACCCAACAACCAGCGATGTGTTAATACGTCCACGATAGGAAGGCCTGGGACCACACCTCACTCATATAACACCATCTGTGAGGGAATTACTACACCACGTCAGGCCCCCCATAACACCATCTGTGAGGGAATTCACACAGTCAGGCCTCATAACACCATCTGTGAGGGAATTATTACACCACGTCAGGCCCCCTCATAACACCATCTATGAGGAATTACTACACCACGTCAGGCCCCTCATAACACCATCTGTGAGGGAATTACTACACCACGTCAGGCTCCTCATAACACCATCCGTGAGGGAATTACTACACCACGTCAGGCCCCTCATAACACCATCTGTGAGGAATTACTACACCACGTCAGGCCCCTCATAACACCATCTGTGAGGGAATTACTACACCACGTCAGGCTCCTCATAACACCATCCGTGAGGGAATTACTACACCACGTCAGGCCCCTCATAACACCATCTGTGAGGGAGTTACTACACCACGTCTGCTATCCAACACCTCAGCACATGATCTACGTGACTCACTGTAAACATTAATCTGTATGTTCACTGTATGTTCCTTTACCTTTCTAATGAAGGCTTTTGTTAAACCACCAATGTATTTAATAAGTCATTTATGTCCAATGTATATTTTCAGCTTTCGGGTGCAGAACTTTTTCAATAAACCGTTAATTATTATTATTTTACATACATATACATACATACATACATACATACATACATACATACATACATACATACATACATACATACATACTGGCAGCATGTAATAAACTGCTATATATTCACTATCATGGTCGGCTCACCAACACCATTTTTCTCTGGTTAAATATTTGGCAGAAATGTTGTGTGTGATATGTCCTTCTCACCTCCCACCACACCATGCGACACACCCTTACACCACACCATGCGACATTCCCCACACACCATACCATGCGACACACCCTTACACCACACCATGCGACATTCCTTCACACACCCTCTCACACCACACCATGCACTCCCTCCCCACACCATGCGGCACCCCTCACACCACCAAGCGGCACTCCTCACACCATACCACTGCGACATTCCTCACATCACACACACTCTCACGCCTCACACCCCCACACCACACACACCACACCACACACACCCTCACACGACACACACCCCACCACACACACCCTCACACACACCCTCACACCACACACACCCTCTCACCACACACACCTCACACCACACACACCCTCACACCACACACACCCCACACCACACACACCCACACCACACACCCTCACACCACACACACCCCACACAACACACCCCCACACCAAACACACCCCACACCACACACACCCCACCAAACACACCCCACACCACACACACACCCCACACCACACACACACCCCACCACACACACCCTCACGCCTCACAAACCCTCTCACCACACACACCTCACGCCTAACACACCTCACGCCTAACACACCCTCACGCCTAACAAACCTCACCACACACACCTCACGCCTCACACACACCTCACGCCTCACAACATAATTTCATAAACCCAAAGAAGACAGCAATATTTATCAACCATTTCTCTTCCTTTCATTATTCTTATTCCAGTTCTTCATTGTTCTCTACTGAGCTATCTCTATTTTTTTCTCTTTCCTTCTCATACCTCTTCTTCAGTCATCTCTCTCATCCCTCCTTTCTTTCTTTCTGTTTAGCAACAATGTAACTGAACGAAGCAATGA
>NW_024748391.1:0-9479 GCF_018991925.1 Homarus americanus
CACTTCCTACTTGGGACTGACGTGACTGTTCCCAGGTGACCTCACCTAGGTACCTTCTTAACCCCTGATAATCCGCCAACCGAAAGTTTGGGACTCTGACCATATTGTCATTGTCTTTCGTTTCCCAATATAGGGTGAACCTGATTTCTCTGTGATCACTGTTACCTAGTTCTTCCCCTACTGTGATATCTCTGATAATATTTTCTTTATTTGTTAATACTAGGTCTAATATATTGTCACCTCTAGTAGGTTCTGTAATTAGTTGTTTCAAAAAATTGCCCTGTACTGTGTCTAGGAAGTCTTCAGATTCATAGTCGCCTACAATGTTGTCCCAGTCAATATTTCTGAAGTTGAAATCCCCCATAACGAAGTTTCTTGTGTGGAGGAGATGTCTTGGTCTTCTTAGCTTGATGTCGATTTTCTTCTCACTCTCCTCCTCTTCTTGCTCTCTTGAAGTGTCCATTCGTTTGTGTTTGGGTCTTGTTGTTCGTCTTCCTCGTGTATTAAGTCCTCATAGGTGTGGAAGAAGTCAGAGACGGTGAGGTTGACCACGTGGGCTTCAGCTCCACGGGCCACGTGGTGTTCTTGGTTCTGTGTGGTGGGCGTCTTCTCTTGAGTTTTCTTTTCTTGGTTTTTCTTTTCTGCTGGTTTTTTCTTTTTTTCGGAGCGTACAGCAAGGAGTGCCTCTTTGTAGCTCAGTTTCTTCTCAAGACGAGCCTTGGCTACCCTGCATTCCTCCTTCCATTTGGGGCAGGTCCGGTCGGCGGAGGAGTGTGGGCCACCACAAGCAGCGCATTTTTTTTTCTTTGTTGGGGCAGACCGTGTAGCGGTGTCCAGGGCTGCCACACATGGAGCAGGTGTCCTCCTGCGCCTCACACTTGTTTACAGTGTGTCCATAGTGCTGGCATTTGTAGCACCGTTTCGGTCTGCAGTAGGGCTTGACTGGCACAGTTACCCACGCCAGTTGAGCCTCCTTGGGTAAGGTGGAGTGGTGTCCGATGAGGGCAGTGGTGTCGGACAGCTTCTTCACAACTTGAAGTTGCCCCTTGAGGAGCTCACTCAGCTCTGCTTGGTCTATGTGGGCAATTTCGGCGTGGGAGATTACTCCCAGCTTCAAGTTGTCCCACATGTAAGCAATCATTTTAAATGGAATGCCGTTGATGTCTGGGATCTCCGCGAGTTGTACGGGCATGCCCTTCTCGACGAAGGTGATCTTGATGTCACCATGGAGCTTTAGACGTTCCACCTTGGTGACCCCCACGATCCCATTAGTTTCAAAGAACTTCTGGAGAACTAGGAGGTTTAGTTTCTTAGGGCAGGTCAGCGTATCCGGACGTATCCGCGCCACTTTATCAAACTCGTAACCGTTCATGGTGAGAGAGGGTTAGAGAGTCACTGAAAAAGAGGGAGACTACAATACAACACAAAAATGCTAGTGACAGGGGGGAAGGAGGTTCAGGGGAAGGATAAAGGGAGGATAGAAGTGAATTTTAGAAGGAGAGAACAGGTGCAGTGGCTAAACACCGCTTGCGTGAGAGGGTAGGCAATATGCCCTGAGGGTGCAACAATCATAATCAGGACGAGGCAGAGGGAGGGCGGGAGCAGGTCCGGGCAAGCAAAGGGCCAACGCGGGTGCTCTGGTTGTCGTCTTAGCTTAGGCAGTGTTGGCAAAGCGGAGGAAGAACCGCCCCGCCACGGCGGCGGCGCAAGACGAGAAGCGCAGGTGAACGGACGCACAGGCAACACACGATCAAAGTAACAGAGAAGGTGAAAACATGGAAATTTAGCTAGTCGTAGGGTTGTTTGGAGAAAGATGAAGGTAAAGTCTTTGAGCTATGTCAAAGAGGAACGGAGCGAGTTGGAGGAAGGGTTTTGAATCTTTGAGCTTGAAATGTCAAAGTATTCTTAGTAAGGAAGGATGAGCATATCGCAGGAGAGTTATTTAGTAATAGCAGGAGACAGATTTGAGCTTTTTTGTCAAATTATGAACGGAGACGAGAATGAGATATAGGTTGAATGATTTCAGTCTTGAGTTCGGTCGATTTTATTGAGAATTGGATGTCACAGACATTGGGTATGTTTGATTTGGTTCTGAGAGTTGTGGGTCTTTGAGCTATGTCAGAGAGAAATGGAGAGAGTTGGAGGAAGAGTTTTGAATCTTTGAGCTTGAAGTGTCAAAGTATTCGTAGTAAGGAAAAATGAGTGTATCGTAGGAGAGTTATTTATTAATAGCAGGAGACAGATTTGAGCTTTGTCAAATTGTGAACGGAGATGAGAGTGAGATACAGGTTGATTGGTTTCAGTCTTGAGTTAGGTCGCTTTTGTTGACAGTGGCTGTTATAGAAGTTGGGTATGTTTGATTTGGTTTTGGAGAGTTGTAGTGTTATGATAGGCGTTGTCTGGCGGGGGGGGGTGTTGTGTTTGGAGATTGGTTTGTGGGGAGAGTTTATGTTTGAGAGGGATTGGCGGGGCGGTTGTATATTGTTTGAGGTGAATTAAATTGTAAGGGAGGATTGTTGTGTGAGTGTGTATGTGTTTAATGAAATGTAGTAGAGAGGTTAGGATAGTGTTATAACGTCAGGTGTGGTTCGGTTGTCGGGAGGAGAGCGAGAGGAGAGCTTTGGAGGTTGTTGGGTTAATTTATAGTATAGTATTGGGAATTTCTTAGGGGTGATATGATTGTGTTGCTTATAATGAATAGTTGTATTAGATCATTTTTTTTAGGAGGGTCAGGGCTTGTTAGAAAGGTCGGGTATATTAAGTTTTGTTTTGGGAGGATTGTAGGTGTTGATTTTTTTAAGAGGGATTGTGAGTAAGATTGGGTGGGTTAAGTTTTTCTTTTGGGAGGATTGTAGGTTTTGTTAGTGGTTGGCAGAGTTGGGTTAATTATTGCTTTCTTTCTTTCCTTTGGCTAGTAAAGGACTTCTGCAATTGCGTGGTAGGCTCTTGCAGGTATTGTGAGTTCCTGGTCCCATTCTTGAGGGAGAGGGTTTGTGTACAGGTACATTGCCCCCCTCCCCGACCTTATTGGCTAAGGGAGGCGTTCATGTCATCTGTATGTTGGTACCATTCTTTGTTAGGTACACCTCTCCGACCTTATTGGCTAAGGGAGGTGCCCATAAAACAGTGTTGGTAACATTCTTGAGGGAAAGGGCTTGCGTGCAGGTACTGTGCACCTCTCCCCGACCTTATTGGCTAAGGGAGACGTACACGTCATCTGAGTTAGTATGGGATGGGTAAGTTAGGTATTTGTTTTGGGAGGAGTGATAGGGTGTGGTTAGTTAATGGTAGAATGGTTATTTCTTATTTTGTGTGGGATTGCTAGTAACGGCTGGGTATGTTAGGTTTTTATTTTTGGGGGGATTGTTAGGGTCTTTTCTTTCTTTTTTAGGGGGGGAAGAGTTAGTGCAGGTTGAGTGGGTTAGATTTTTTTTTTTTGTCGGAGTGGTCTTGAGTTTGAGTTGGGGGCGTGGGGTTTGGAGTGAGGGGGGGGGAGGAGGGAAGTTGGGTAAGTCAGGTAAGGTTAGATTAGGTTGATTGGGTTAGGTTGGGTGGGAATCATTGGGTGTGGGGTTGAGGAGAGGTTAGGTTAAGGTTAAGTTAGGTTAGGTTAGGTTGATTGGGTTAGGTTAGGTGGGAATCGTTGGGTGTGGGCTGAGGAGAGGTTAGGTTATATTAGGTTAGGTTGATTTGGTTAGGTTGGGTGGGAATCGTTGGGTGAGGGTTGAGGAGAGGTTAGGTTTAATTTGGGGGGAGTTGTTGGGTGTGGTTATAGGGAAGTTATTAATATAAGGGAGGTGGGAGGGGAGTGTTTGGTCTGTTTAGTATGGAGGGATTTCTGTCTCTGAATCTGCGTGGGAGTATGATGTTGTCGAAATAATCCTGCCATTGAGGGTAAGTAGTGAGGAGTGATTCTATTTGTTTGTCACCTAGTTGTCTCCAGTAGATGTTAAGTGGGGGGAGGGAGCTGAGTTCATGTAGATGACTGTTTGGGGTGAAGGATGACCAGTGTGTGTTATGGATGAATCTTAGTGCTTTGTTTTGAATGACTTGAAGTTTCTTGGCGTGTGATGGTGTTGCTAGCTGGAGTGTGTTAGGTGCATAAGTCAATAGTGGGCGTATGAGGGCTTTGAATAGGTGTGTTTTGGTTTTGATTGATGCGGTTCTGAATCTGTATATATTCCCAAGTGTTTTGTTTGCGATCGAAGCCTTCGTATTGGTGTGTAGTGTCATGGTGAGGGTGTCGTTGAATGTGACTCCTAGGATTGTGTTTGTTCGTTTGACAGTTATGGGTGAAGGGTAGGCGATGTAGGGGTTTAGGAAATGTGACGTGGTTGTCGTCTTTTGGTGCCGAAGTAGGTGATTTGTGCTTTGTTCGGGTTGGTTTGTATTCGCCATCGGAGTTCCCATTGTGTAACTTGTTCGAGTTCCCTGTGTGCTTTGTCTGTTAGGTGATCAAGAGTGATGTGTCTGACTAGTTGGGTTACATCGTCGGCGTACTGTATTGTCAGAGAGTCGATGTCTAAGGGGTCGGGTAAGTCGTTTGTGTAAAGAATGTATAGTGTTGGGGACAGGACTGATCCTTGTGGGACTCCTGCTTGCAGTGTGAAGTGGTCAGAGTAGGCAGGTGTGAATTTTATCCTCATTTTTCTGTCTGTTAGGAAGTTACATAGTAATTGTTGTGATTTTTGAGGGAGGTTAAAATTGGTGCATATCTTATACTTTAATCCATCGTGCCAAACTGTGTCGAAGGCTTTTTGTACGTCTTTTGTAATGAGTGCTGTCTTGTATGCATCTTTGTTCATGTGGAGGTAGTTTGTCATTATATTGAGTGCGTCTTGAGTTGAGTGGTGTGCTCTGAAGCCGAACTGCTTGTAGGACAGTAGTTGTTCATCTTCAAGGTGGTATCTGAGGCGGGTGTTGTATAGTCTTTCAAAAGTTTTGCCTAAGACTTCTAGTATGCTGATCGGTCTGTAGTTTTGTGGATCTGTTGGGTTTTTGTTTGGTTTAGGTATCATGATGGCTGTGGCTGTCTTAAAGAGTTTTGGGAAGTATCCTGTAGCCAGTTGGGTGTTGTAGAGGTAAGTAATGGCTGTGATTGTTTCTGGGGGCAGGTGCTTCAGGATTCCTTGACCAATATTGCTGTCACCTGGTGTTTTCTTTTTGATTTTGTCTAGTGCTTGTTTGACTTCTGTTGGGGTGAAAGGAGCAGTGAGGGTGTGGTTCTGTGTGAGTGTGGAGGTATCTATTGTGTTGTCAGGAGTTGTTCTGTCGTGAAGTGTTTGCATGTGTGTGGTGATGTTGTTTATGTGGTTTAAGATGTACCTTTGTTGTGTGGGGGTGTGTGGGTGGAAAATGTGTTCCCAGTGTTGTTTTAGTGTTTGTGCTACGTCGGCTGGCTCATTGATTTTTCTACCATTAACTAGTAGGTGATCAAAGGGGGGTTTTGCTGTTCCTCTCAGCTTGGCAATCCTTTGCCAAAATTCTCGGGGGTTATGTGTTTTGTGTTTCTGGGCAGCCTCTACGAGTTTTGTCCAGTGAACCTCATGGTCTTGACGGAGGCTGTGGATGATGCGTGTTCTTAGTGTGGAGATGTCTGTGTAAACTGGTGCTAGGTTAAGTTTGTTTAGTTCGAATCGTGTCCTGTAGCAGTGAAGTAGGCGTCGAGTTCTTATGGAGGGTGTGAAGGAGTATTTTCTCTTGAACCGGTGTTTAGGAATGTGGGTATCTGCTATGGCGGTGATAGTGTTGAAAAGGTGTGTCCAGGTTTCCTCAATCTTCCTTGTGGGTTGGTGTTCGAGGTTGAGTGTGTATTGTTGTTCAGAGAGTGTGGATTGGAAGGCATTCCAATCTGCGTGTTGAAACTGGTATTGAGGTGTGGTTGTTGGGAGGAGGATGGGATTGTTGGAGAGGTGAAGAGTGATGGGAATGTGGTCTGAGCCTGATAGGGGGCCGGGAGTGATGTAGTGTTGGAATTGGAGGGCAGGGGTGTTGGTGATGACGATGTCTGGTGTGCCTTTGCCGTGAGCAGCGTAGAATGTGGGGAAGAAAGGGCCAATGTGGTGAAGGTTTTTGTGAGTGACCAAAGCGTGTAGTTGTTGGCCATGGGGGTCGATGCGGTTGTGTTGGAATGCGGTGTGGTGTGCATTGAGGTCGGCCATTAGTATTACAGGTAGGTGTGAGTTGTTAAAGATGGAGTTTAGGTCTGTGAAGGGGATAAGCGAGTTAGGTCTTGAGTATGTTGTGCAGATGATTATCTGTCCGTGTTGAGTGTCGATCTTGGCGGCCATGAAGTGTTTGAAGGCAAAGTTGGTGATGAATTCGTGTTTCATGGAGGATCTGATGAGGATTGCAACGCCCTCGAATAGTTCGTGGGGTGATTGTCTGCTTGTGTAGCCGAAGTGCTTGATTTTGGTGTTTGTGCATGTTGAGTTGAGGAGGAGGATGTCTGGGTTGTGTTCTTGTAGGAGGAGAGAGATGGCGTGTCTGTTTGAATGATATGCTCTACAGTTGTATTGCATAATGGTGATCATGTTGTATAATTTGTTCTTGGTTACTTATATGAGATTGAAATTCTGGGGTGCAGGGATGAGGTCTAAATTGTCGAGTGACTGTGAGCGTGGTCTGAGTGTGGTATATGCAGGTGAGGGATGGGCAATTACGTGACTGAGTGTGGGGGAGTCGGGAGGATGAGGGGAGTGTGCTAGGTTCGTGTCGGAGTTGTTTTCTGTTTCCTTTGGGGTAGTGCCGAATAGATTTACTTTGATTATAGATTTAGTTGGATGTGTATATTGTATAATTCTTTTGCTGTCAGGTGTGTAGGGAGAAAGGGGGGAGGTGTTCTTCCTCTTTGGTCTAGGGGTCTTGACCACTACTTCTGTGGGGGGATGGGCTGCCATTTTATTCTTGGGAGTCTGGGGTGTTAGGGGAGGATTGGGTTTGGTTTGGGTGTTTGTGGTCCGGGAGTTCATCGTAGTCGTGTGGGAGAAGTCAGGTGTAGGCAGGGTCGAGGTGGAGGGGCCGGGAGGTTTTGGACTGATTACTCTGGGGGGTGAGGTAATGGTAGATTGGTGAGATAAGTCAGGTGTGGGCATGGCAGAAGTGGAGGGGCGGAGGGAGATTGCAGTGGTTTCTCTTGGGGGTGGGGGGGCATGTTGGTTCGGTCGGAGATGGGGGCAGTGGGGAAGATGAGGTCGGGACCGGTTCTGAAGGAATCAGGAATGTGTATGGTAGGGAGGCCGTTCGCCTTCAAACCATCAATTGCCAGTTTCAAAAAAAGTGACCTGTTTTCGTTACTAAGGGTATGTGCCAAAAGTATGATGGTGGTGATTTTTGCGTCAGTGTCGGGGGAGTGTGGTGGGGCGGTCAGGTTGTTGGTCCAGCAAGTGCGGGTGGGGAGGGTCGTGGGAGTAGGGAGTGAGTGGTATGGAGGTGGAGGTGGTACTGTGGGAGGTGCTGTGGGGAACAGGGTGTTGTGTTACAGTGGCAGTGCAGTTTCGGTAGGCGTGGCCTTGATTGGCACACTTTGAGCAAGTTTGTGTGTTACTGCACCGGTTATTGTTGTGTCCGAATTTGTAGCAATTATAGCATTGGTGATCTTGTATGTAGTGTTGGAACTCAATGTCTCGTGAGGGGATGATGTTGTTGCCAAATTTTATGCCATTTGATTTTAATTTGATGGCGTCTGTTTGTGTAGCTGTAGTGATTTTTAGCATGGGGAGAGATCCCATCCAGGCTGCTGATGACATTTGGTTGGTGTTGTGCGAGTTGAGTTCTTTCAGTAGGTTAGGGTTGTCAAGGATAGGAGGGATGACTTTTCTGCATATGAGGGTGCATTTTGCACGGTACTCAGGTGAACTGAGGACCGTTAAGCCATTGTCTTTCAATTTTTTGTTCACTGCTGGGGAGTGGAACTGGTCGGCGTCTTCGTCAGTCTGTACAAATATTTTGATGATATCATCGTTGGTGAAGGAACGGATTTGAAAGATCAAGGTCAGCTGAAAAATGAGTGAGGCGAGGTCTGAGCATAGTTGGATGGTGCGGTCCACTTTAATTTTAATTGAAGGCATGTTTACTGTTTCAATTTTGGAGATTTATGGAGATCTCTCCTAACAATGTCCCTGATTTCCTGCGCCCCTCACGTAGGGGAGACCCTGCACTATCACAGAGGTCCCCAGGTGAATCGGCAGAACCAGTGGTTTCAGTCTAGAGTTAGGTCAATTTTATTAAGAATTGGATGTCACAGACGTTGGGTATGTTTGATTAGGTTCTGAGAGTTGTGGGTCTTTTAGCTATGTCAGAGAGAAATGGAGAGAGTTGGAGGAAGAGTTTTGAATCTTTGAGTTTGAAATGTCAAAGTATTCGTAGTGAGAAAGGATGAGTGTATCGTAGGAGAGTTGTTTAGTAATAGCAGGAGGCAGATTTGAGCTATGTCAAATTGTGAACGGAGGTGAGAGTGAGATATGGTTGTTAGGTTTCAGTCTTGAGTTAAGTCGATTTTGTCGAGGTGGCTGATTATAGAAGTTGGGTATGTTTGATTTGGTTTTTGAGAGTTGTAGTGTTTAGAGGGGCTTTGTCTGACCTTGAGAGGATGTTGTGTTTGGAGATTGGTTGTGGGAGGGGGGGAGTTTGTGTTTGGGGATTGATGGGGGTGGCGGTTGTATGTTAATTTTAGGTGAATTAAAATTGCTTGAGGGGGGTTGTTGTGTGAGTGTGTATGTGTTTGTATGTAAATGTAGTAAGGGGAGGGAGGGAGGGTTAGGATAATGTTATAAGGTCAGGTGTGGTTCGGTTGTCGGGAGGAGGGGGGGAGGAGAGGAGAGGAGAGGCGGGCTTAGGAGGTTCTTGGGTTATTTTATAGTATGGTAGGATTACTTGTTAGAAAGGTCGGGTATATTAAGTTTTTGTTTTGGGAGGATTGTAGGTATTGATTTTAAGAGGGGTTGTGAGTAAGGTTGGGTAGGTTAAGTTTTTCTTTTGGGAGGATTGAAGGGATTGTGAGTAAGGTTGGGTGGGTTAAGTTTTTCTTTTGGGAGGATTATAGGTTTTGTTAGTGGTTGGCAGAGTTGGGTTAATTATTACATTCACTCTTTCTTGCAGGTATTGTGAGTTCTGGCCCCATTCTTGAGGGAGAGGGTTTGTGTACAGGTACATTGCACCCCTCCCCGATCTTATTGGCCGAGAGAGGCGTTCAATGTCGTCTGCAGTTGGTGCCGTTTTTATAAGGTACACCTCTCCGACCTTGAGGGAGAGGGCTTGCGTACAGGCATTGTGGAACTCTCACCGACCTTATTGGCTAAGGGAAACGTACATGTCATCTGAGTTAGTATGGGATGGGTAAGTTAGGTATTTGTTTTGGGAGGAGTGATAGGGTGTGGTTAGTTAATGGTAGAATGGTAATTTTTTATTTTGTGTGGGATTGCTAGTAACGGCTGGGTATGTTAGGTTTTTATTTTGGGGGGATTGTTAGGGGTTTTTTT
>NW_024748392.1:0-3551 GCF_018991925.1 Homarus americanus
ATACAGCATGATACTTCACAGATGGCTTGGTGGATCCAAACATCATACATCCGGAGCGGCCTTCACTAAGGTCAGACCCTCTGAAAATTTTTGGAAAATTTTCGAAATCTTCAAAAATTTTCAAAAAATTTTCGAAATTTTCAAAATTTTTAAAAATTTCAAAAATTTTTCCGAAAATTTTTCAAAATATTTCAAAAACATTTCCCAAATTTTCAGAAAATTTTCCAAAATTTTCTAAAATTGTTCTAATTTTCAAAAAAATGGTTACGTAGTTCCTCCACCATGGAGCTCTCCACCAGCCACATTCAAAATTACCGACCTGGGCGATAGTAAAGCCTACCTCAGAGGAGGACCTCAAAAAATAACTCTGGATAGCCACCGACTCCGGCTGATGCAGCATCATACTTCAGAACGGCTCGGTGGATCCAAAACATCAAACATCCGGACGGCCTTCTACACTCAAGGTCAGCCCCTCTGAAAAAATTTTGGAAAATTTTTTGAAAATTTATGAAAATTTCCAAAATTTTCAAAAATCCAAAATTATCAGAAAATTTTCAACAATTCCCTTAAAAATTCAAAATTTTTCCAAAAATTGTACTCAAATTTTTCAAAAATTTTAAAAATATTTCACAAAATTCTTCAGAAAATTTTTTCAAAAATTTTCAAAATTCTTCAAAATTTTTCAAATATTTCAAAACTTCCCAAAATTTTTCAGAAAATTTTCCAAAATTTTCTAAAATTGTTCACAATTTTCAAAAAATGGTTGTAGTTCCTCCCATGGAGCTCACCAGCCACATTCAAAATTACCGACTGGGCGATAGTAAAGCCTACCTCCAGAAGGACCTCAAAAAAATAACTCTGGAAGCCATAGCCACCGAGACACCGGCAGATGCAGCATGATACTTCACAGATGGTTTGGTGGATCCAAACATCATACATCGGAGCGGCCTTCTACACCCAAGGTCAGACCCTCTGAAAATTTTCGGAAAATTTTCCAAAATTATCAAAAATTTTCCAAAAATTTTCCAGTACAAAATTTTCAAAAATTTTCAAAAAAATTTCAAAAATTTTCCAAAATTTTTCAAAATTTTTCAAAAATTTTCAAGAAAAATTTTCAGAATTTTCAAAATTTTCAAAATATTTAAAAAATTTCTCAAAATTTTCAGAAAATTTTTCAAGAATTTTCTAAAATTGATACAATTTTCAAAAAATGGTTACGTAGTTCCTCCACCATGGAGCTCTCCAAAGCCATTCAAAATTACCGACCTAGGCGATAGTAAAGCCTACCTCCAGGAGGACCTCAAAAAAATAACTCTGGAAGTCACATAGCCACCGAGACTCCGGCTGATGCAGCATCATACTTCACAGACGGCTCAGTGGATCAAAACATCAAACATCCGGAGCGGCCTTCTACCACCCAGGTCAGCCCCTCTGAAAAATTTTTGGATGAAAATTTTGAAACTCCAAAAATTCAAAATTTTTCAAACATTCAAAAATTTTCCCAAAATTTTCAAAAATTTCAAATATTTCTAAAATTTTCAGAAAATTTTCAAAAATTTTCCAAAATTTTTCCAAAAATTTTCCAAAATTTTCAAAATTTTTTCAAAATATTTCAAAACATTTCCCAAAATTTTCA
The DNA here is from genome assembly GCF_018991925.1 of Homarus americanus. NCBI lineage: Eukaryota > Metazoa > Arthropoda > Malacostraca > Decapoda > Nephropidae > Homarus > Homarus americanus. Next base: position 1,637 of record NW_024748392.1, read on the forward strand.
GAAAATTTTCCAAAAATTTTCTAAAATTGTTCACAATTTTCAAAAATGGTTACGTAGTTCCTCCTGTAGACTCTCCACCAGCCACATTCAAATTACCGACCTAGGCGATAGCAAAAGCCTACCTCAGAAGGACCTCAAAAAATAACTCTGGAAGCCATAGCCACCGAGACACCGGCAGATGCAGCATGATACTTCACAGATGGCTTGGTGGATCCAAAACATCATACATCGGGCGGCCTTCTACACCCAAGGTCAGACCCTCTGAAATTTTCGGGAAAATTTTCAAAAATTTCAAATTTTCAAATATTTTCAAATTCCAAAAAATTTTCAAAAATTATTCAAAAAAATTTCAAAAAATTTTCCAAAATTTTTCAAAATTTTTCAAAAATTTTCAGAAAAATTTTCAGAATTTTCAAATTTTCAAAATATTTCAAAATTTCAAGTTCTGAAAATTTCACTAAAATTGTTCTGATTTTTCAAAAAATGGTTATGGTTTCTCCACCATGGAGCTCTCCACAAGCCACATTCAAAATTACCGTCCTAGGCGATAGTAAACCTACCTCCAGGAGGACCTCAAAAATAACTCTGGAAGTCATAGCCACCGAGACTCCGGCTGATGCACCATCATACTTCACAGACGGCTCAGTGGATCCAAAACATCAAACATCCGGGCGGCCTTCTACACTCAAGGTCAGCCCTCTGAAAAAATTTTGAAAATTTTTGAAAATTTTGAAAATTTTCCAAAAATTTTCGAAAATTTTCAAAAATTTTCAAAAATTTCCCAAATTTCTAAAAATTTCAAAATATTTCTAAAATTTTTCAAAAAATTTTCCAAAAATTTTCCCAAAAATTTTTCCAAAATTTTCCAAAATTTTCCAAAATTTTCAAAATATTTCAAAACATTTCCCAAAATTTTCAGAAAATTTTCCAAAAATTTTCTAAAATTGTTCACAATTTTCAAAATGGTTACGTAGTTCCTCCACCATGGGCTCTCCACCAGCCACATTCAAAATTACCGACCTAGGCGATAGTAAAGCCTACCTCAGAAGGACCTCAAAACTCTGGAAGCCATAGCCACCGAGACACGGCAGATGCAGCATGATACTTCACAGATGGCTCGTGGATCAAAACATCATACATCCGGAGCGGCCTTCTACACAGGTCAGACCCTCTGAAAAATTTTTTCGGAAAATTTTCAAAAATTTTAAAAATTTCAAAATTTTCAAAAATTTTCCAAAAATTTTCAAAAATTTTCAAAAAATTTCAAAAATTTTCAAAAAATTTTCAAAATTTTCAAAATTTTCGAAAATTTTCAAAATTTTCCAAAAAATTTTCCCAAATTTTTAAAAAATTTCAAAATATTTCACGAAAATTTTCAGAAAATTTTCCAAAAATTTTCAAAAATTTTAAAATTTTCAAATTTTCCAAAATTTTTCAAAATATTTCAAAACATTTCCCAAAATTTTCAGAAAATTTTCCAAAAATTTTCTAAAATTGTTCACAATTTTCAAAAATGGTTACGTAGTTCCTCACCATGGAGCTCTCCACCAGCCACATTCAAAATTACCGACCTAGGCGATAGTAAAGCCTACCTCCAGAAGGAGGACCTCAAAAAAATAACTGTGGAAGCCATAGCCACCAGTGACACCGGCAGATGCAGCATGATACTTACAGATGGCTTGGTGGATCAAAACATCATACATCGGGCGGCCTTCTACACCCAAGGTCAGACCCTCTGAAAATTTTCGGAAAATTTTCAAAAATTTTCAAAAATTTTCGAAAAATTTTCAAAAAATTTTTCCAAAATTTTCCCAAATTTTTCAAAATTTCAAAATGTTACATCAGAAAATTTTCAAAAATTTTCCAAAATTTTCAAAAATTTTCAAAATTTTTCCAAATTTTTCAAAATATTTCA
>NW_024748393.1:0-13283 GCF_018991925.1 Homarus americanus
CATTCACTCACCCATAGTGACAAACTCACTAACACTCACACATTTATCCTGTGAGGAAAATGAGGAAAAAATTCCCCTCACTTGCATCCCAATCTTGCCCAGTTCAAAGCTTTCTCTCCCTACTCTCTCCCTCTCTCTCAAGTTCTATCTCCCTTTCATCCTTCCTCCCTTACGCTAATTCCATCTTTATTTATTGTTTTCATTCTTTTCCCATTCATCATCATCATCATTTCTCTCTCGATCTCTTTCTGTCTGTCTGTCTGTCTATCTGTCTATCTGTCTGTCTGCCTGTCTGTATCGTCTCTTACTCTCTCTCTCTCTTTTCTCTCTCTCCCTTAAACTAAACCCTTTCCCCTACCTATATCAACGACACACACACACACACACACACACACACACACACACACTCAATATAAATACCAACTTTGCATGTCAGTCTGCCACGTAAATTTGCAATTACTTACCATGCAACGTGATAGAGGCCTGCTACTGCTACTTTGTTCCTTAATTTATGTAGTTTTGATGTTACTTTATGTAGTTTTAAGTAACTTTGTGGTTTTTATGTAAGTTTATGTAGTATTATGTAGCTAGAGGCCTATGTGGTTTTTAGTTTATGTAGTGTTATGTAACTTTATGTAGTTATTATGTTACTTTATGTAGTGTTACGTAGTTTGTGTAAAATTAAGTAACTTTCTGATACTTCAAGTTATTTAAGTAGCTGTATATAACCGTAAGTAACGTTAAGTAGCTTTATGCAATATATTTATCTATATTTTACTAAACAGAAATTCATATCTCAGAAAATACATAATATATATACGTATTATTCTATGTATACCAAGGAGTGTACAGTATGTATAACCCGTGTATGTTAGGTATACTTTGGAGGGAGTGACGGTAACTTATGAGTGACAGTAACTTATGAGTGACGGTCGTAACTTACCTCTTATGGGTGAGTACAAGAAAATATTTAAGTGTATTTTTACGTATCTTTCTATCTGTCTGTCTGTCTCTTTGTCTGTCTGTCTGTCTGTTTCTTCCGTTTTTCGTCTATTTATCTCTCTATCTTCTTATTCCTTTTCCTTCTTCCGCTTCTCCCATTTCATCCTCTCTCTCTCTCTCTCTCTCTCTCTCTCTCTCTCTCTCTCTCTCTCTCTCTCTCTCTCTCTCTCTCTTTATTAATACTTTTACCAACCCATCTCATTCTTTCAATGTCTTCTACCTCCTCTTTCTTCTCCCCCACTCCCCCACCTTTCCTCCCCCACCATCACCACCTCCCACCAACATTCCCTCCCTCATTCCCTCCCTCTCTCCCTCACTCACCAACACCACACAGTTGCCAGGTGTCGCCATAAACACAAAGAGTATTACCCTCCCTATGTCTTTTCAATACAAGGGATCACCCATCACAACTGAGCTGAGTTGTGGGGTGTGTGGGTGTGTGGGGTGTGGGGTTTGGGGAGTAAACACAGGTGACGTAAGAAGGGAGAATATATACACAAGTTTATACCCAAAGAAGGTGTAGTTTCGTTTATGGGGGAGATGTGTGTGTGTGTGTGTGTGTGTGTGTAGGGTACGTTTCTGGGGGAATGGGGACAGTTTATGGGGGTATGAGGCCTGTTTCTGGGGATGTAGGTTCCTCTCTGGGGTGAAGGGTAGTGGCCCTCCATCAAATAAGTCTACGGTATCATTCAGCCACTTTTCAATACACAATAATACCTGTACCACCATTTGTATTCGTACCTGCAATTGTATCCGTATCTACACCTGTACCTGTGCCCCAGTACTCCCAGAGATGACACCCCCACCCCCAGAGATGCCCCCCAGAGACGACACCCCCCACCCCCAGAGATGCCCCAGGGCAACCCCCCCCCACCCCCAAGATGCCCCCCAGGAACGACCCCCACACCCTCAAATATGCCCCCACAGCCCAGAGATGACACCCCCACCCCTAGAAACGACACCCCCATCCCAGAGACGACACCCCCAACCCCAGAGATACACCCAGAGAGAGAAAAAGAAGACGGTGCCGTGGTGTGAGTTGTGTGATATCCATTACCCCACTTTCTCTTTCTCCATATCAGTTTGAGAGCTCACCCCCGGAGTTTGAACCGGAGGGGGGAGGGGGGAGAGGAGGAGGAAGGGGAGCAGGAGGAGGCAGGAGGGTGAGAGATGGGAAGTAATAGGAGAAGGAGGTAAAAGAAGGAAGAGAGGAGGGGTTAGGAGGAGGAATAGGAAGCAGAGAGAGAAAGGGGAGGAAAAGCAGTGAAAGAAGAAGGGAGAACAGGGGTGGAGAGAATGAAAGAGGAAAGGGGAAATGGAGGAAAGAGAGGGAGGAGGGAAGGGGAGAGAAGAGAGTGAGGTAAAGAGGGGAACGGACGGATAGAGAGAGGAGAGAGAGAGAAGAGAGAGAGAGAGAGAGAACAGTAAGCCATCTCCAGTTCCTACAACTATTAAAACAAGTTAACGTTTTCCTAAGAGGGCCAAGTGAGTCGGCCTTCAAAGGTGATGTTTACAGAGGAGGCTAATGCTCTCTCTCTCTCTCTCTCTCTCTCTCTCTCTCTCTCTCTCTCTCTCTCTTCTCTCTTCTCTCTTCTCTCTCTCTCTCTCTCACTTTCTCTCTATCTCTTTCTGTCCCGTCCGTTTCCCCTCTTTACACTCCTCTCTTCTCTCCCCACTCCTCCCTCTCTTTCCTCCATTTCCCCTTTCCTCTCTCTTTCTCTCCACCCCTGTTCTCCCTTCTTCTTTCACTGCTTTTCCTCCCCTTTCTCTCTCTGCTTCCTATTCCTCCTCTTAACCCCTTCTCTCTTCCTTCTTTTACCTCCTTCTCCTATTACCTCCCGTCTCTCACCCTCCTGCCTCCTCCTGCTCCCCTTCCTCCTCCTCTCCCCCCTCCCCCCTCCGGTTCAAACTCCGGGGGTGAGCTCTCAAACTGATATGGAGAAAGAGAAAGTGGGGTAATGGATATCACACAACTCACACCACGGCACCGTCTTTTTCTCTGGGGGCGGCATCTCTGGGGTTGGGGGTGTCGTCTCTGGGGGTGGGGGTGTCGTTTCTGGGGGTGGGGGTGTCATCTCTGGGGCTGTGGGGGCATATTTGAGGGTGTGGGGTCGTCTCTGGGGGCATCTCTGGGGGTGGGGGTGTCGTCTCTAGGGCATCTCTGGGGTGGGGTGTCGTCTCTGGGGGCGCTCTCTGGGGGTGGAGGTGTCATCTCTGGGGGCACAGGTACAGGTGTAGATACGGATACAATTGCAGGTACGAATACAAATGGTGGTACAGGTATTATTGTGTATTGAAAAGTGGCTGAATGATACCGTAGACTTATTTGATGGAGGGCCACTACCCTTCACCCCAGAGAGGAACCTACACCCCCAGAAACAGGTCTCATACCCCCATAAACTGTCCCCATTCCCCCAGAAACGTACCCTACACACACACACACATCTCCCCCATAAACGAAACTACACCTTCTTTGGGTATAAACTTGTGTATATATTCTCCCTTCTTACGTCACCTGTGTTTACTCCCCACACCCCACACACCCACACACCCCACAACTCAGCTCAGTTGTGATGGGTGATCCCTTGTATTGAAAAGACATAGGGAGGGTAATACTCTTTGTGTTTATGGCGACACCTGGCAACTGTGTGGTGTTGGTGAGTGAGGGAGAGAGGGAGGGAATGAGGGAGGGAATGTTGGTGGGAGGTGGTGATGGTGGGGGAGGAAAGGTGGGGGAGTGGGGGAGAAGAAAGAGGAGGTAGAAGACATTGAAAGAATGAGATGGGTTGGTAAAAGTATTAATAAAGAGAGAGAGAGAGAGAGAGAGAGAGAGAGGATGAAATGGGAGAAGCGGAAGAAGGAAAAGGAATAAGAAGATAGAGAGATAAATAGACGAAAAACAGAAGAAACAGACAGACAGACAGACAAAGAGACAGACAGACAGATAGAAAGATACGTAAAAATACACTTTAGTATTTTCTTGTACTCACCCATAAGAGGTAAGTTACGACCGTCACTCATAAGTTACTGTCACTCATAAGTTACCGTCACTCCCTCCAAAGTATACCTAACATACACGGGGTATACATACTGTACACTCCTTGGTATACATTGAATAATACGTATATATATTATGTATTTTCTGAGATATGAATTTCTGTTTAGTAAAATATAGATAAATATATTGCATAAAGCTACTTAACGTTACTTACGGTTATATACAGCTACTTAAATAACTTGAAGTATCAGAAAGTTACTTAATTTTACACAAACTACGTAACACTACATAAAGTAACATAATAACTACATAAAGTTACATAACACTACATAAACTAAAAACCACATAGGCCTCTAGCTACATAATACTACATAAACTTACATAAAAACCACAAAGTTACTTAAAACTACATAAAGTAACATCAAAACTACATAAATTAAGGAACAAAGTAGCAGTAGCAGGCCTCTATCACGTTGCATGGTAAGTAATTGCAAATTTACGTGGCAGACTGACATGCAAAGTTGGTATTTATATTGAGTGTGTGTGTGTGTGTGTGTGTGTGTGTGTGTGTGTCGTTGATATAGGTAGGGGAAAGGGTTTAGTTTAAGGGAGAGAGAGAAGAGAGAGAGAGAGAGTAAGAGACGATACAGACAGGCAGACAGACAGATAGACAGACAGATAGACAGAAAGAAAGAGATCGAGAGAGAAATGATGATGATGATGAATGGGAAAAGAATGAAAATAATAAATAAAGATGGAATTAGCGTAAGGGAGGAAGGATAAAAGGGAGATAGAACTAGAGAGAGAGGGAGAGAGTAGGGAGAGAAAGCTTTGAACTGGGCAAGATTGGGATGCAAGTGAGGGGAATTTTTTCCTCATTTTCCTCAGAGGATAAATGTGTGAGTGTTAGTGAGTTTGTCACTATGGGTGAGTGAATGTGTGAGTGTTAGTGAGTTTGTCACTATGGGTGAGTGAATGTGTGAGTGTTAGTGAGTTTGTCACTATGGGTGAGTGAATGGGTGAGTGTTAGCGAGCTTGTCACTCTGGGTGAGTTTTTGTGTGAGTGTTAGTGAGTTTGTCACTATGGGTGAGTGAATGGGTGAGTGTTAGTGAGTTTGTAACTATGGGTGAGTGAATGGGTGAGTGTTAGTGAGTTTGTCACTATGGGTGAGTGATGGGTGAGTGTTAGTGAGTTTGTCACTATGGGTACGTGTATGGGTGAGTGTTACTGAGTTTGTCACTATGGGTGAGTGTATGGGTGAGTGTTAGTGAGTTTGTCACTATGGGTAGTGTGGGTGGAGTGTTAGTGAGTTTGTAACTATGGGTGAGTGAATGGGTGAGTGTTAGTGAGTTTGTCACTATGGGTGAGTTTTTGTGTGAGTGTTAGTGAGTTTGTAACTGTGGATGAGTGAAGGAGTGAGTGCATGTGTGAGTGTTAGTGTGTTTGTAACTATGGGTGAGTGTATGGGTGTGTTAGCAAATTTGTAACTATGGGTGAGTGTATGGGTGAGTTTTTGTGTGAGTATTAGTGAGTTTGTAACTATGGGTGAGTGTATGTGTGAGTGTATGGGTGAGTGTTAGCAAATTTGTAACTATGGGTGAGTGTATGGGGTGAGTTTTTGTGTGAGTGTTAGTGAGTTTGTCACTATGGGCAAGTGTATGGGTGAGGGTTTGCGAGTTTGTAACTATGGGTGAGTTTTTCTGTGAGTGTTAGTGAGTTTGTCACTATGGGTGAGTGTATGGGTAAGTGTTAGCGAGTTTGTAACTATGGGTGAGTGTTAGCGAGTTTTTAACTATGGGTGAGTTTATGGGTGAGTGTATGTGTGAGTGTTAGCGAGTTTGTCACTATGGGTGAGTGTATGAGTGAGTGTATGTGTGAGTGTTAGCGAGTTTGTCTCTATGGGTGAGTGTATGTGTAAGTGTTAGCGAGTTTGTCACTATGGGTGAGTGTATGAGTGAGTGTATGGGTGAGTGCTAGCGAGTTTGTAACTTTGGGTGAGTGCATGGGTGAGTGTTAGTGAGTTGGTCACTATGAGTGAGTGTATGGGGTGAGTGTATGGGTGACTGTTAGTGAGTTTGTAACTATGGGTGAGTGAATGGGTGAGTGTATGTGTGAGTGTTACTGTGTTTGTAGCTATGGGTGAGTGTATGTGTGAGTGTTACTATGTTTGTAGCTATGGGTGAGTGTTTGGGTGAGTTTTTGTGTGAGTATTAGTGAGTTTGTCACTATGGGTAAGTGCTAACACTCACCCATACACTCAAACATGCACTCACCCATAGTGACAAACACAGTAACACTCACCCATACACTCACCCATAGTGACTAAGTTAGCAACACTCACCCATACACTCACCCATAGTGATAAACTCACTAATACTCACACAAAAACTCACCCTTACACTCAAAGACCCTGATAGATAATGGTGCTGACGTTAACGATGGTAAGTGTCCTTCTTGTTATTTGTAATATAAATAACAATAAACTACACCGCGGGATATTAATAAACTTTAATAATAAGTTATCATACATATTGTCTTTATTGTTTGTTTGTTTATCCTCGAGTCTAATATAATCAATATTTTTGTTGTTATTTTATTACTCTATTTATACACATAATTATGTATCTTTATTATAACTGATGGAGGAAATACGTTAGTTATGTTTAGAGTTAGGAGCTGGATCAAGCACACACATGAAGCTCGTGGCGCTAGACACTCACACCCAGTGAGGTAGTCACTTAAAACAATAATGTTATTTCAGTAATATGTTTGGTATATTGTATTGAGGGAGCTTGGTGTAGGTACAGTTGGGGTATATAATAAACAATATTTTAGGGGGAAAATTGGTGAAAATCATAGTTGGCAACATATTTACTTGGCCCCGCCCAGTTGGTCAGCTGGCATTAAAACACCTAAACATTGTTATATATAACCTTTATTATGACTTATCTCAAATATTTAACGGCTTTATATCAACGATGTAACACTTTAAATGTGTTTTCGGAAAGCTGCATTATTAACTTATTAAAAATAATTCACAAATATACGTGTAACGATGTTTATTGACGGAGGACGACACACTCACACCCGAGGCTGGTGGGCGACTGACTGAGTGACTGGCTGCACCATGTCAGGGGAAACACACCTATAATAAACTATTTTTATTATAAATATTTAACTTCATTTCTTATTCGTTTATTTTTAAGATTATCCTGTTTTATTTAATTTATTTTTTTATTTACATGATCAGTGGCGTAGATGACGTAATAAAAGTGTTGAATAATATTTCCGTTAAAACATTGATCACTCTTATATTTTATAATTAATTATAAATTAATAAACTTAAATACATAGAGGATAAAAACATAGTTAAGTTATAGATGAATAAATACATATATGACAATGAGTAAATTACTTGTAAAGTTACTCAAGTGATATATGGGGTAAATTATTAACATAAACCCGGACATCTTGAGCCGACATTAAGTATTTAAAAACATCAATATACATTGTATAATAAACTGTCATAATGTTTTGGAAATAGGTAATTGTCTAAAAATACTTTTAAAAAAGGTTATGTCGTCTACTAATTAATAATTTAGATAATTAATAATTATCTATGATTGGGTAATAAATACCACGAACGTCGGAACCACCGAATATAAACTTATTTCATAAGTCAACAACTAAACCAAATCATACTAACCAAAGGGTAAATATATTAAGTCACTTTAGGTTAGAATGAGTTAGTAAGGCTCTTGACGTGAAGTAAAACACCCTTAGTTATTATGGTCGTGGTACATGTCTAAAACTAACCATCTAGTTCGTGGTATATCGTTAACACCGGCCATCTTAACACTCGGCAGCGTTTAAACACCAAGATCATTTAATAACATTTATTAACTTAATAAACTGACTCACTGACTGACTTAAATAACTGACTGACTTAAATAACTGACCGACTTAAATAAGTGACTAACTTAAATAACTGACTCACTTAAATAACTGACTGACTTAAAGAACTGATTGACTTAAATAAATGACTGACTTAAATAACTGTCAAAAATAACTGACTTAAATAACTGACTTACTTAGATAGAATGACTGACTTAAATAACTGGCTGACTTAAATAACTGACTTACTTAGACTGACTGACTTAAATAACTGATTGACTTATGTAACTGACTGACTTAAATATCTGACTGACTTAAATAACTGACTGACTTAAATAACTGACTGACTTAAATAGACTGATTGACTTAAATAGACTGAAGCAAATGGACTCACTGGCTTAAATCGGGCTGACTGACTTAAATGTTGATTGACAAATAATTAGGCGACGGATTGACTGACAGAAATACTGACAAAAAGCAGATTAAGCAGCCAAATATCGGCGAAGCTTACACCAACGGTAAAACTTAGATGGTGTTAAGCTTAAATATCTGGCCGACTTCTGGCAACCAGAGAACGACTGACAACGACAACATTGGCTTTGGATTAACGGCAAGCCATGGCGACTGGATTGGCTGACTTAAATAACGGCTGGCGGAATTAATTATTTAAATAACTGACTGACTTAAATACCTGACTGGCTTAGATTAACTGACTTAAATAACTGACCGACTTCGATAGACTGACTGACTTAAATATCTGGCTGACTTAAGTTACTGACTGACTTAAATAAGTGACTGAATTAAATAACTGACTGACTTAAATTTATTGACTGAAATAACTGACCGACTTAAATTTACTGACTTAAATAACTGACCGACTTAGATAGACTGACTGACTGACTGAACAGAGGATTTACAATAATCATCAAACTGTGACGTCACTATTAAGGGGCATTATGGGTAAGCGCGCGAACCTGAGAGCACATGAGATTGTAAACAAGTGAAATCTTACGGACGTGGGCTAATGTTATTAACTTTTAGTGGCTTGGTGGCTGCTGTAGCGATGCCACACATTCTGGCTTGTGGAAATAAATGCAGTAAGCACTCCAGCCTTTCCCTTTATCAAATACCCAAGATATCAACTCGGAGAGAGGAAGGCAACAAATTAATATGTGAAAGAAGAAAGCTATATGGTATAAGCATTGTAGCCAGGGGCCGGATGTAAAAAAATTTATGGGACTGTATGTCGTTGTGTACCCGTAACTGGACTCACAGTCTCAGATTGGCATACTCAAAACACAGATGGCATACTCAAAACACAGATGGTATACTCAAAACACAGATGGCATACTCAAAACACAGATGGCATACTCAAAACACAGATGGTATACTCAAAACACAGATGGTATACTCAAAACACAGATGGTATACTCAAAACACAGATGGCATACTCAAAACACAGATGGTATACTCAAAACACAGATGGTATACTCAAAACCAATATTTGACATCGAACTCCGTAAGTTAACGCAAGTAACTTACACCAGCTCCCGAGGTTGTGTAACACTCTCAACCCGGATGTAGTAGTGACTAATTCCCGATTGTATAGAAAATAATAATAATATATGTTGTAATAATGCTTGTTAGACTTGTTTTATCATAGAATAAAGAAGAAAATGTTTTGTACATCAACATACTGAAATATGATATTTCACTTTGTCTTTTTCGTAACTTTTTTGTTGTATAATAAGCGGCTTGAGTGTTTGTATTTGTCTCAGTGTGGAAGAGACGCATCTTTTGTCTTCTTACACATTATAAAGTATTTCTTACCAAAACAGAAGGTTTGTATTGTTCACACTTAGGGTAAAAATATGTTTTATGACTGAGTAAACTTGCAGATAGAACTTATTAATGTTGTATAGCCGTAAATATCCCTCAGTAATGAAAGCCAAATATGAGGTCAAGTGAACATTCCTGCCAAGACTTCGCCTTGTTTTTCTAATATTCAACCAATAACCTTAGCCTATTTTCTTATGTATATAGAGTATGATAACATGAAAGGCTATAAATTTCCATAGGCTAGCCAAAATTAAATGATATTAGGTGTAAAATATGGATTGCAATTAACTTGATTAATAGGGGCCTATATAACTGCTTTTTCAGTCTTAGGCAAATAAATGTTTAAACATGGGGCCTACTTAGTTTAGTTAGAACATGAGGATTATTTAAATAAGAAATTATACTAATAGGGTATAGGTTAGATAGATAGGTTTGGTTATGTTATGTTATGGTATGTTAGGTTAGAGAGTGTGTAATGGTTTTTTGGTGAGCGTCAGGCCGTCAGTGAGACACTTTGTCTAGCAGCTACCTTAGGCCTAGTTCCAGACTTTCCTTGAACATTATCATAGGTAGAGTATTAATTTAAGAAAATTTACGGCTAATCCGATATATTTTCAGGTTTTAAATTGTTGTTTCTTGTATGAACTTGAAGACAATTCAGACCAAATGTTCCCAACATTGAAAGGAAAACACCAGGGTCTAGGCTAAATGAGTAATTTAAGAGAAGTGATTTGTCATTTAGGTTAGGCAAGGCTATGCTATCAATAACCAATTTATTTGAATTTGCCCAGAATAAGGCTATCTTAGTATAGCTTATGTGTCTTGTCACAGGCCAACATTATGCAAGGGATTATTTACCTAAATTCTAGTGGGGTAAAACACCTAATACTGTGAGATCTCTGTTAGCCTGAACAATTGGTGAAGAGCACTACCGTGAATGAATGAGTGTTTTCCCGTTAACGAGACAGTTATCACAAATCAAGAAAATATCCCTCATCCCCAGAATGTTTATAGTAATGGAAAAATTTTCTCGGTAGTTCCTGCAATTGCCCATTACATCATCTCTCGAACCCAGAAATATATCCCCCATCTCCGGAATTTTCTCGGATATCTGGGAAACTTTCCTCATAGTTTTCAGGAAAATGTGCCTCTCTGAAAGTCATTTACCTAAGCCGTAAGTTTCCTGCAAAATCATGCTTTGGGAATTAATTTTAGATAAAATTTCAATTACGGCTTTCAGAAAGTTCCGGGTTTCAAGGATTCCGGCTAACGGAGAAGGCTGCTGTTCCTACCAGAAATCAGTTTCAAATGCGAGTATGTGACACACAAGAGGCAAGAGGATGTCTTTTAAATGCTTTTAACACCCTTATTTACTTTCATAATGAACAATTTCTTTCAATTTTAAATGAATACAGAGATTTTAACACGTTGTGCATTTTTCAGTATTTTACCCCTAAGAGCCAGGCAAAACCTTAAGGCCGTAATTTTTGTTTTTCACAGGCATAACCCTTCTATTCTAGGCCTAATGATAAAACTTTGAATAAGTTAGTATCAACATAAAAACAATACTGTAACAAACTTCTAAACCATTGCATAATTTTTTGTCCTGCAGATTGATCCTGTAACACTTGGACCTCATTTTCCAGTTACCCTGCAATGGAACTTGTTGTAGCTTATCTGCATGATCGAGCTTTACGACGTGAACGAAGGTATCGGGACCCTTTGGATCCCATAAATATAAGCGATGAAAATCTAATTAGATATTATAGGTTTCCTCAATGTGAAATTCTAAGACTGTGTGAAGAGTTAGATCCATTTTTAAGGCGTAGAACGAGAAGATCTCATGCTGTTCCCATACACACGCAAGTGTTAGTTGCCTTAAGATTTTACGCCAGTGGAACCTTTCAACATGTACTTGTGTAATGGTCATGATAAGAGCTAACCTGAAAACCTTAAGGATTCATATTACGCTCAAACGTCCACAAAACCTTCCGAGTCCCCCAGTGGAAACGTCCCCCGTTTTCTCTGTTTCCCCCGCCTTTGTCTATGGGAGCAGACGCTGTATGCTGGGACCTGTTGCCATCCATTCCTTTGTAATCAATTTAATTTTGCTTTCGATAGCTGAGTCAGAGCATTGTTAGTGAAGATAATAGTAGAGAATGAAAATGAGTTCATAGTCTCAATTTCAACGTCAGAGGGTACCGTAAATTAATTCATTGGAATAGGAGTAGCTGGACTCCCTGGCCTAGTTGGAGTGAGGGCGCCGCGGGCATTTTAACCGTTAGTAAGTGCCCGTCCCTTCATCCATACAGGTCCCTAACGCAGCCTAGGCCGTGTCTGTAGGGTGGATGTTGTATCCACTATGTCTGGGGACATGTCCGAGGTCCAGTAGGATCAGTTACCTTCGTGAGACCCGGCCGTCAGACACTTCAGACCACCTATAGCCCCCATAGCTGGCTCGTCTGGCCCTAACGCTCGGTCCACGAGGTGACCCTGGACCACCAAGCCACACCCCACTACCAGCCCCCATCATTGGTGGATGAGTGTCTACCTCAGTAGGGCTATATTTGTGTGGTGGAATTAACCCACTGGGATCTCCAGAGTTCGTCGGATAGTACTCCATGGTGGCTGGACCCCATGGCTGTTGCTTGAGTATCACTCCTGACGACTGAGTGTTGTAGTGGCAGTTGCCTAGTATTTATGGTGCTAAGTGACTATCATAGTTGTGTTATTGAGTATGTCCACCCCGTAGGGTTGGAAGGGTATTGAATATGTCCACCCAGTAATGGTGTGAGTATGTTGAGCCTGAGGGCCTAGTAATAGATTTCATCTGTTAGTACAAACCAATTCTTTCTTCTAATTTCATATTCATGTTTAAATAAACTTTGTATTTGTATAATTGTGTATATTATTTACCTACAGTATTTACCGTTATTTCTTCCCTATTGCTTGATACTATCATTACACCTACCCACGAGCCTCCTATCGTCACGCTACCAATGGTGATATATAAGAGTAAAAGGAATTGTTACTGGCACACAGGCCCTCATGAAGGGTGGCAGCTCAAGCCCTCATACTTGGTGATACAGTTGGTCTTACCCAAGCTAGTGTCAGTAGAATTATTAGAGATGTGACCCAAATTCTCACAGAAAGGGCAAGATTTGAAATAAAGATGCCAACAGGTAATGTACAAATAGCAAGAACTGTGCAAGGTTTTGCCAGAATAAGAAACCTTCAAAGAGTCATTGGTGCAATTGATGGAACACACATACCCATAAAAGCCCCAATTGAAAATGAAGGAACATATGTAAACAGGAAGCGATACCACTCTCTCAATGTACAAGTAGTATGTAATGCCGATGGGTTGATCACAAACTACAGCACCAAGTATCCAGGTTGTAAACATGACGCCTTCATCTGGGCCAACTGCTTACTTCGCCGTCGCTTTGAGGCTGGTGATTTTGGTGATAATTATTTGATTGGTAAGTTTAAATGGCACGGTTAAGATTTTTCCTATTTCAGCTAATCAATGTGACTAGGTGGAACATA
>NW_024748394.1:0-33642 GCF_018991925.1 Homarus americanus
GTGTGTACTTCACGTTCAGTTACGTATTGCTAATATTATTCATCAAGACAGACAGACAGACAGACAGACAGACAGACAGACAGACGAACAGCCAGACAGACAGACAGACAGACAGACAGACAGACAGACAGACAGCCAGCCAGACAGACAGACAGACAGACAGACAGCCAGCCAGACAGCGAACAGACAGAGACAGACAGACAGACAGACAGACAGACGGAGCAGCCAGACAGACAGACGAACAGACAGACAGCAGACAGACAGACAGACAGCCAGACAGCCAGCCAGACGAACAGACGGAGCAGACAGACGAACAGACAGAGCAGACAGACGAACAGACGGGCAGTAGTAGGGAAGAGTGTGAGTGTGGATGGTTATATGAGCAATAGGGGTTGGGTGTAAATGGGACTATTGTCAGTATGGAGCCAATAGTTCACTGTTTCCTCAGTCTTATAATATGTTCTTCTCTTCCTCATCTTGAAACACTCGGCCCCAGATGGTGAGGAGGGAGGTACAAGGGAGAAAGGAGGGAGGAGGAAGGGGGTACAAAAAGGGAGAGAGGAGGGAGGGAGGGAAGGGGTACAAGGGAGAAGGAGGGGAGGGAGGAAGGGGGTACAAGGAGGGAGGGTGGGAGGGGGGGACGGAGGGTACTTAGTGTTGGGTGTATGAGTGCTAGCCAGGTGAAGGTACTAATTGACTCCTCTCTCTCTCTCTCTCTCTCTCTCTCTCTCTCTCTCTCTCTCTCTCAGACATAGCACTAAGTAGCTCCTTACCATTAACCAGGAATTCTCTGGCTAAATAAATCCCTCACAGTAATAACTTGGTGGTCCCTCGTTAACCTGCTCATTACTCAGGTGAGGTGGTGAGGTATGGACAGGTGCGCCCTCTGCCAGCTCTGAGGGGGTGTAGTGAGGTGAGAAGGGTTAGTAATGATGTAAGGGCTTGCAACTGCTTATATAATAACAACTACTACTGCCACCACCACAACAACAGCCACCATCACAACAACCAATATCACAACAGCCACCACCACCACCACCACAACAACAACCACCATCACAACAACCACCTACCACAACAACAACCACCATCACCACGCCGCCACAGCAACAGCCACCACCACTACAACAGCAACAGCCACCACCACAACAACAGCAACAACAAAACAACAACAACAGCAGCAACCACCATCCCACCCTCAACCACCACCACCAGGGCGCAGGGGATCATATAAGGCGTGGTGGTTGCTGTGTTGGACATGGTTGAGGTGCCGTTAAAATGGTTCCTGGTGATGGATCATTGGCCTGTTAGTGGCGCCGGATGATCGCGTTCGTGATTACTCAAGTCCTGTGATTATGAGGGAGATGGATGAGGCTGTGGTGGAGAGATGGATGAGGGTGTGGTGGAGAGATGGATGAGGGTGTGGTGGAGAGATCGGGTGTCCTAGCTGGGAAGTGATGTTGGTGGTGATGGTGGTGGTGATGGTGGTGATTGTGATGATAATGAAGATGTTGTGGTAGATGATGATTATCTCCCAGGCTCACCACTCACTTCACCCCCACCTACACCTTACCCCTCTACACGACCCCCACCCATCACCCCCTCCCACCCACCCCCACCCTCCTACTAACCCCACATCACCCCTCACCCCACTCACCCCTACTTGTCTACTCCTCACCACTCACCATCAGGAAGGAAATCTCACTACAGAAATAACTCAAGATTCCCCAGATGTTGTTCCCAGGTACACTAAAGTAACTCATCTAACCTAACCTAACCTCAAGTCATTCCACCTTCAGAAAAACACACACCTGGAATCACTACCTTAATAACCTAACTTAGGTGTAGTAGTCATTAGAGCCAGGTAAGGAAAAAGGGTAAGGTATATTAAAAGAAATCATTGGTTTGTTTAGTTTCTTGTGAGACGTCGAGATACGAAGAGAAGATACCTCATTGTTTTCAAAGTTTTATTTACCGTTAATTATTTGTTGGTAATTACAGGTAGACAGGTATATTGTCTACAGGTGGGTCAGGTAATGTGTCGTTAATCACTATATTCGGCGTCTACAACTGTGTAAAATCTTAAAGTGAAATCGACAAATAATCGGTTTCAGATTAAATTCCCAGACATTACTAGACATTGTTTGATGTTCACAACAGTTATCAGATTTCAATTTTAATTCACATTTATTATAAAAGATTGAAAGTCCGTAGTACATTATGAGTGTTTTTAGTCGAGTGCCTTAACCCACAAAGTGCGTCATAAGTGTTTTGAGTGGGGAAGTGTCATTTTCTTACTCTTTCTTTGTTTCTCTATCTCTCTCTCTCTTTCCCTTTCTTTCTTTCTTTCTTTCTTTCTTTCGGCGACAAATGACCTAAGCTGTTGCGTCGCCGGGAATATAAATACCACAATCTCTCTCTCTCTCTCTCTCTCTCTCTCTCTCTCTCTCTCTCTCTCTCTCTCTCTCTCTCTCTCTCTCTCTCTCGGCTGTAAATTCATAATATACATACACATATTCTTACCTACAAATCCTTTAGTTATATATAAGGAAAAATGACCATACGAGTTATAATACCATGAAATTAACTACCACAGTGAGTCTTATTTACATAGATTATATTACTTTAATCGTCACCAGACTTGATTTACATGATTATAGGGAGACGAGAAATTATAATACCTGTCCTGATTTACATATGATTATTTACCTGTAATTAACCTCCAGGTGTGTGTGTGTGTTGGGGGAAGTAACTCGCTTTGTGATTTTAATTAACCTTACCTGTGGCGTAATGGCTGGCTGGTGATCACACATGATAGTGATGTAATTACCCACCCACAGTGTAGGTACTCCTTCTACAGCAGATTATACGTGATAGGGACGCCGCCGCCTCCAGGAAGGTGGGTAGGGAGGAACCTTTATGCTAAACCTCGGTCTCGAATAATGTCCTCGAGTATCATAAACAACGGTCAGAGCAAACGTTCATCCCCAGCAGGATTCGAACCCGCGGCCTCTGGATTAGAAGTCAGCGCGCTATCCACTGCGCCATGGGGACAGCTACTTTAGTTTATGGTGGCGGCGAGGACTGATGGCGAGATGTGGCGCCGGGGAGGAGGTGTTGTGTAGTCGTGCCTTCTACGTCATCTGCTGCTACTACTACCACTACTACCACCATTATTATGCTACAATTACTACTACCATTATTATTCTACTATTACTACTACTACCACCACCATACTTCTACTACTACCAATAATACTGCTACTACTACTACCATTACTACTACCACCTACCATTACCACTACCATTACCACTACCACCACCACTACTACTACCTACTACCACCACCACTACCCACCACTACCAATGACTGCTAATTTTGGTCCGTTCCGCACCAGTCACAGTGTCTCAATACCTTACAGTGGTGGAGAGTCAGGTCAAATAGGCCCCATTCTATGCCCCATTGGCCATTCTAATGGGCCCCAGTCCTATAGGCCCCAGTTCTAATGGGCCCCAGTCCTAATCGGCTTCAGTCAAATAGGCCCCAGTTCTAATGGGCCCCAGTCTAATAGGCCCCAGTTCTAATGCCCCCAGTTCTAATGGGCCCCAATCCTAATAGGCCCCAGTTCTAATAGGCCCCTTTGGGCCCCATCTGGCCCCAGTCCTAATAGGCCCCAGTTCTGATGGGCCCCAGTCCTAATAGGCCCCAGTTCTAATGGGCTGTCCTAATAGGCCCCCAGTTCTAATAGGCCCCAGTTTGGCCCCAGTTCTTTTCTTAGTTTGGGCCCCATCCTTGGCCCCAGTCTTGGTTCTAATAGGCCCCAGTTCTAATGGGCCCCAGTTCTAATAGGCCCCAGTTCCTATGGGCCCCAGTTCTAATGGGCCCCAATCCTAATGGGCCCCAGTTCTAATGGGCCCCAATCCTAATAGGCCCCAGTCTAGTAGGAGTTCTAATGGCCCCAGTTCTATGATCCTAATAGGCCCCAGTTCTAATGGGCGTTTGAGTTCTATAGGCCCCAGTTCAAATAGGCCCCAGTTCTAATGGGCCCCAGTCCCAATAGGCCCAGTTCTAATAGGCTCCTAACCTAACCATACTTCTCTCTTAGTGATTCTGTTAAAAACGTAATAATTGGTTTAGTGTGTGTGTGTGTTGTTTGTGTGTGTGTGTAGGAGGGTGACGGGAGAGAAAGTGAAGAGGGAGTGGAGGAGGAATAGATGAAAAGAGAGGGAATGGGAGGAGAGGGAAAGGGAAAGAAGGGAGAGAAGAGAAGTGGTAGTAGGTTAAAGGGGAAGGGAGGAAGAGAGGAGGGGAAGGGAAAGAATGAGGGGAGAGGAAGAGAAAAGGGAGGAAGAGGAAAGAAAATATGGGAAAAGAGAGGGAGATGAATGGAAAGGAAAGGGAGGAGAAAGGAGGTGAAAAGAAGGGAGAAGAGAGGAAGGAAGAGAAGAAAGAGGAATGAAAAGGTGGGGGAAAGGAGGGGAAGAGAAGGGAGAGGAATGAAAAGGTAAGGGAGAGAAGAAGAGAAGGGAGACGAATGGAAAAGTAAGGGAGAGAGAGTTGAGGCTCCCTAAGACTGAACAACACCTTAACAATTAATTAGGACTCGACCTGCTCTTTTGTCCTTTGGCTCGTCACGGCAACGCCCTCCTCTACCTGGTGGAGAGAGAGAGAGAGAGAGAGAGAGAGAGACTAGGTAAGGAGAGAAAGAGGAGGAAGCGGGGAGAGGAGAGAGAGAGAGAGAGAGAGATGGGGAAGGAGTGAGAGAGAAAGAGAGAGAGAGAGGAGGAAAGAGTAGAGAGAGAGAACACCTGAACTGACAGGATCTACTTAATTAACACGGCCAGTAAAATAACCTAACCTAACCATATCACGTGATTGTTCAGTTTTCGTTAGAGTCTCCTAATGGAACTCAGGTGAACGTGATTTACCTGTGGGGCCACCCTTACCTGGTTCGACCCCCCCCCCCCCCCCCAAGTGAATCTTAACCTGATCGAACCCATCATTTCGGGTACCTGTTTCGGGTTAATCCGTCTACCCGTAATTGGTCAGATTAGCCAAACTTGAACCATCCAATCCATGGTATTCTTGAACCCGGCCCGATCCGACTCCGGGTTTGGTTGGACCTCTGTATCCCACTCCGATTCCATCTTGATTGGATCCGAACCCGTCTTGACCCTCTCCGTCACCTGTCTTAACTGAATCCAAATCCGCATAGACGAACCCTCCCCTGACCCCTGGACCTTCATTAATTGACGGTGTCCAGAACCAATCCTCACCCTTATTTACGGGTAATAAAAGGACCTATTTCCCTTAATTAGGATACCACTACAAATTAGCTCAATTTACTCCCAAATCCCTGAATGCTTATTGTTATCCCCCTCCCCTCACCCCCTCCCCTCCCCCCTTCCCCCCTTCCCCCCTCACCATTTAGGGTCGCGACGGCACACACAACAATACCAGCTAATTGACCTTCACTCACTAGGGCTGAAAATCCTGAAATATGAGACGCTGTGATCCGCCCTTATGAGAGTTGAGAATTCGACTGTGTCGTGGTGTGTAGGTATAGCATTATCTTGACCTGATGAGACGGGGAGATTGTTGGGCGTCAGGACAGTGCTTTACGACGCC
The DNA here is from genome assembly GCF_018991925.1 of Homarus americanus. Taxonomy (NCBI): domain Eukaryota; kingdom Metazoa; phylum Arthropoda; class Malacostraca; order Decapoda; family Nephropidae; genus Homarus; species Homarus americanus. Next base: position 5,629 of record NW_024748394.1, read on the forward strand.
TGAACTGTCTGACCTGTCTATTGTTATCGACCTTGTGCCGTTTAGGATAACTGAACCCGTTTTAACCTCTGTTGCTATCATAATTTGTATTTATTTATGAGTTAAGGTTTATAATCGTCTTTAATATAACATCCTGAGTCGTTTGGTTTGGTATTTGTTATCTGTGTAGGATAACTGAAGCATCTGTTGTGATATCCTGTTATCATTCATTAACCATTTGCCGTGTGTTGCTATCATGACTAAATCCTGTTTGTGTCGTGTAAGATAACTGAAGCATCTGTTGTGATATCCTGTTATCATTTGACGTGTGTAATGACTAAATACTTCGATAGCGAGTTACATCCTGTTATAGTAATTGAGCCTTTGATTGGAGGTGCTATCATGTCCTTATCATACCTACATGTGCCATATGACTTGTGTTGATATCATGTTATCTACGATACTTGAATTATTTGATCTATGGTGCTATCGTGGGTTTTTTTTTACGATAACACAAATGATATGTTGTTACGTCACACTTACGCCATATCCTTTCTACTATGGTCAAACTCTCTCTCTCTCTCTCTCTCTCTCTCTCTCTCTCTCTCTCTCTCTCTCTCTCTCTCTCTCTCTCTCTCTCTCTCTCTCTCTCTCTCTCTCTCTCTCTCTCTCTCTCTCTCTCTCCCTCCTTCCTTTCCCTTCCTTTCCTTTACATAACATTATATACCTCGCCATTTAACTCCCTCACGTCATCAATAGCTCCAAGGTAACACTCTAATATCTCAAGGTATACACTGTAGTGATCTAATTGCAGTAACCAAAAGTATTTATTTAATCGTAAGGTAAAAAAAATATATACTTACGAACATTGAAGCATAAAATCCTTCCTTGCTTATTGACTCCCGACTATGAGACGTTAGTGAGAGCTTTGACCAGGTGTCTCGGGCGGGTTACCTGAGGAACACACCTGCTGTACTTGAAGCTTACCGTAATTACCTGTGTGTAGTAGTTATGATGAGTTAACTATATAGTTTTTTTTTATATAGGGTTTGAGGTGATTGTAAAGACCGGTGATTTGATATTTTGGCCAAGGTGGTTCAGAGATGATTCCGTAATTGGGTGATTGTGCACGGGAGGCTGTGATTAAGAGGTGGGATGGTTACCTGTTGGTGGTAGTGGTGATAGTGAAAGTGGTAGTGGTGGTGGGGTGGTGGTAGGGGTAGTGGTGAGGGTGGTAGTGGTGGTGAAGATAGGGGTGGTAAGGAAGGTGGTAGGGGTAGTATTGAGGGGGGTAGTGGTGTAGTGAGGTCGTGGTGTAAGAGTAGTGGTAGTACTGGGGGGGTCGTGGTGGTAGTGAGGGGGGGTAATGGTGGTAGTGAGGGGTAGTGGTAGTAATGTGGTGATGGGTCGTGGTGATGGTGAGGTGGTGGTGGTGGTGAGGGGAGTGGTGGTAGTGGGGGTAGTGAGTGGGTAGTGGTAGTGTGAGGGGTCGTGGTGGTAGTGAGGTCGTGGTGGTAGTGAGGTATTGGTGTGGTAGTGGGGGGTCGTGGTGGTAGTGGGGAGGTGGTGGTGGTAGTGAGGGGTAGTGGTGGTAGTGAGGGGTGGTGGTAGTGAGGTCGTGGTGGTAGAGGACAAGGTCGTGTGGTTGGAAGGTTGACTCTAATGAATACCAGTCGACCCAATCATGTTAAGTGTTTGTTTGTTTACCGGGCCTGATTGGAGGGCTTGACTTCCTCCTCTTCCCTCCATCCTCTCTCTCCCTTCCCTCCACCCTCTTCTCTCCTTCCCTCCCTTCCCTCCCCACCTCCCTTCCTTCTTTCTCCTCTCTCTCCCTTAACAGCCCTTCCTCCCTCCCTTACCTTACCCCTTCCCTCTCTTTTCCTTACCCAACCCTCCCTCTCTCCCTCCCTCCCTCACCCCCTCTCCCTCCCTCCACCACAGCTAGGCACTTACTGATAGGCCTCGCTTTAAGCTCTCCCCAGAGGCTAGACAGTTATACACAGGGTAATTTTCTGCGTCCTCAACTATTATGTATATATATATTATTGTACGAGAGAGAGAGAGAGAGAGAGAGAGAGAGAGAGAGAGAGAGAGAGAGAGAGCAGACATCCTCCAGACAGACACCAAGAAGATTTAACTAGATATCTCTTTGTGTGTGTGTGTGTGTGTGTGTGTGTGTGTGTGTGTGTGTGTGTGTGTGTGTGTGTGTGTGTGTCTCCTGAACACTTGAGGGAGCACTGATTTCATTGCTCAATAAGGACCATCCGTTGAACAATACCCACCTTCCGAGTCTTATCTAAATTAACCTAGACTCCCTCCTGGTCTTCTCCTGTAGTGGCAGCCGCGGCAGGAGGCACAGTGTGGAGAGAGAGTCATGAGGTATTTTGGGTCAATGATATTTGGGTGATACTCTAGCGGGCAGTTAGGGTAGGGCAGGGCGGGGAGGTGTAGAGGCCGGGCAGGTAGGGTAGGGCAAGGCGGGTAGGTGTAGAGGCAGGGCAGGTAGGGTATAGCGTGGAGGTGTAGAGGCCAGGCAGGTAGGGTATAACGTGGAGGTGTAGAGGCCAGGCAGGTAGGGTATAGCATAGAGGTGTAGAGGCCAGGCAGGATAGAGTAAGATAAGGCGTGGGTGTAGAGGCCCGGGATGTAGGATATGGCAGGGCGGAGGTAAAGAGGCCGGGCGGGGGAGGTAGAGGCCGGAACATAAGGTGTTTTCTCACGGGCGCGCGGCGTTTATCAGGTGTGCTAGTGGGTGTTGAGTGGAGTGGCGGGACTAGAGTTATCGAGGGCGGCGGCTGCTTACATTACTGATGCACCACAGAGACAAGAACGGCTTTAATTTTCCTCAAAAGAACCATTTTTCTCCTTGAGCTCATGGGTGTGTTGTGGCCATCGTCAGGATAGATCAACCTCTGCCGCCCGTGTGGAGGCTGACGAAGGCGGTGGTGTTAATTACTTAGTGTGGTAGGCAAGCCCAGCTGTTTGGTTTATTAAAATGCAAATGGTTTGTAGGTGTGAGTGGTGCTTTACCCGGTGTAAGAGTGAGGGGCCCCGGTGTAAGAGTGAGGGCCCCCGGTGTAAGAGTGAGGGCCCCCGGTGTAAGAGTGAGGGCCCCAGTGTAAGAGGGCCCCGGTGTAAGAGTGAGGGCCCCCGGTGTAAGAGTGAGGGCCCCAGTGTAAGAGGGCCCCGGTGTAAGAGTGAGGGCCCCCGGTGTAAGAGTGAGGGCCCTGGTGTAAGAGCCCCGGTGTAGGTGAGGGCCCCCGGTGTAAGAGTGAGGGCCCCGGTGTAAGAGTGAGCGTCCCCGGTGTAAGAGTGAGGGCCCCGGTGTAAGAGTGAGGGCCCCGGTGTAAGAGTGAGGGTCCCAGGAGAGGCGGTCAGCGAGCAAGAGACGGGCAACAGAAGCAGCACTATACTGTACCATTTATTTATGGGAGTTTTACGACACTCCCGGCGGTGTGTTGAACATGGTGCTGGCCCGACCACTCGCCTGTGTTGGTGTTACTGCTGGCACAAGACCTCGGCTGACGCTCTGTGCTGTAGCCGCTTCACAACACTAAACGGAACAGCATACAATTACAGAAGTGCGGGGGCGAGGGACCTAAACGTGGCCGCCCCGAGCCTAGTAGACCGTTTCTTGCCCTCCTAGGCCTACACTGCCGCCATACTCCCTAGTAAGTATTATGGGTCGTCGTCCTAGCCAGTTGGACCGTTTCTTAGCCGTAGTGTAGTCTGTGAAGCCAAGACGGCCCCCAGCTAGACGGGCCTGTTTTAGGCGCTCGTTTGCCTTCTACACCTAGCTGGTGCTGGCTGGGGGCCGTCCTTAGCAGGGTAAAACTGTTATCCTCCCTCCCTCCCTCTCTACCAACCACACCATCCCTCCTTCCCTCCCTCCGTTCCACACCATCCCAATTCCCATCGACCATCACCAACAAATTTCTGTCCGTTCCTGACTCATCATACCCCGTGGATCATTCTTCCCAGGTAGCGTGGCCGGCGTTATGCTCCTCCTGGCATGGACAGTACCCGGCCCTTCGTCCCTCCACGCAGTTATCAGTGCATATCCGTGGCCACCGTGGGGGCGTGGGTCGAGCAAGTGATAGGCAGCAATAAATGTCGATCACTCCGCCTCCCTAACAGATACAATTAGTCTGCGTCAAGACTCGCCGACCTCCCTCACCGTCGCCGGCTGTCTCCCTCCTGCAAGCGGTAACCTTTGGGGTCTGTACCATTACTCTCTAAAAGGTAAAAGTTAATTTATTGTAATGAAATAATGAAACCAAATATATAATGGTAGGTCTTGGGTATGGGTGTTTGTGTGTGTGTCTGTAGGTACGCACACACACACACACACACACACACACACACACACACACACACACACACACACACACACACACACACACACACACACACACACACACACACCTATATATAGAAGTGATGTCTGCGATGGAATTCACTATTTCACTGTTGAGTCGACGGGCCGGTCATTAATGTTGGTTGTGCTCTAAAATAGGACGGTATCGGCCGACCTTCGAGTGGTTGGCTGAGTCTCATTGCCTTCTTAATGCGAACAACACAATATCATCTCATGTATTTGATTTAACTAATATAAATAAATATCTTTAGGCAATCATCCTATCTTTCTAGTTATTCCTATTTAACTTTATACAAGAACAAACACATAAAGTTAATAAATAATAATAATAATAATAATAATAATAATAATAATAATAATAATAATAATAATAATAATAATAATAATAATAACAATAACAATAAATAATTAAATATGTATATAATTATGATATGGGTCAACACTCGCTGCGAGAGGTCTGGTGTGGGCAGAGTCATGGGTGTATTTTAAACCATGGGCTGTAGACGGGACAGAGGATAGTCAAGGGGTGATCAATGACTGTGTTTTGTTCTACTTATAAAAATTAACATCCCTCACTTGCTAAAACAACGTATACTATCAGTCAGATCCGGAATGGTAGGTACTCACTATCTCTCTCTCCCTTTCTCTACTATCCTCTCACTCATACTTCTCCTTCCCTCACCCTTCTCCCCCTTCCTCCCTCACCCTTCTCCCCCTTCCTCCCTCACCCTTCTCCCTCACCCTCCTCCCCCCATCCTCATCTTCTCTCCCATCATTTACCTCTTAATTATTCTTTATCTCCCTTCTCTGTTGACACTTGTCCGCTCCAGTGAAGTTTATCTCGTCTCTGTGTCCAAGGTAGCTCAAATAACTCTGTTTATACCACTGAGGCGGCCTGGTGGGGGCTGGGGTAGTGGTGGAGGTGGGGTGATGGTGTGGTTGTGTGGTGGGGTGCTGGTGTGGCGGTGGTGTGGAGGGGGGTTCTACTCTGGCAGTGATACTATAAGCTGATAGAACTTGCTCTCTCTCTCTCTCTCTCTCTCTCTCTCTCTCTCTTTCTCTCTCTCTCTCTCTCTCTCTCTCGGTTAGGTTAGTTTAGTTTAGGTCCGGTCTAGGTCATGTTAGGTTAAATTAGGTTAGGTTACATTAGGTCCCAACCACCTTGCTCCAAACCAAACGTCGACGGGGTGGGAGGGGGTGGGGGAGGCGGCAGTGTGTGTTATCACAGTGGGAGCGACATTCTTCCCAGCCTTATATGATAGCTGGGAATGTTGCCAGGTCCTTCTCCAAAATGTTCAGCAGGGGTCCTGGCTATAGTCTTCTCTCTCTCTCTCTCTCTCTCTCTCTCTCTCTCTCTCTCTCTCTCTCTCTCTCTCTCTCTCTCTCCTCATAACTCAGATGTCAACCACGACGAAGGAACAAGCCCCCTGCAGTAGTAACCATTTAACTGAGAAAGTCTTCATCCAGATACACTCTTATTACGTCTTGGTTAACCAGGTGTTAGGGTGGTTGAGGAATAGGAGTCGTTTATCACTGTGGGGGAGAACCTTGGAGACACTACAGGATACACTGGAGGAGACGCTGACGAAGGAGAGATAAGGTCAAGGAAGTGAAGGTCTTTGGGGAGGTGTAGGGAAGGAGAGGGAGGGAGGGAGGGAATGTCTCTCAGCTCAAAAATAAAAAAAATACCAACAATTATCCATCACCAACCTTAAGCCGGACTTAGGCTAAAAAAAAAAAACTATCCCTCACGTGGGAAAAACGTCGATCAGTTTAGTCAGGAAAGACGTGCATTAGATGGACGGAACACAAACCATAAAACACGAAAATATTTAACAAACTTTTAATGTAAGTTTGATGGAAGTTAGAACTCGTACCGTACAAATAATCGCCACTGCAGGAAAAATGGGATGAACGTTCGCCTGGCGTTACCAAGTTGAAGGAAGCGACGTCTGGCGCTGTTGATTGCCTTTCCTGTCGCTGTTGCTATTGTGAGGGACGAAAAAGATGGTAATGATGGTGGTGGTGATGGTGATAGTGGTGAGAGGGAGATGGTGATGGTGATGATGGTGGAGATGGTGAGAGGGAGTTGGTGATGGTGATGATGGTGGTAGCTTGTAAACAGATGGTTACTTGTGGGACTTGACAGAAGTTTGGGGATATATGGCAGACAGATGGCTTCATGATTAGTGGCAGGCAGGTGGCTATGGAACTGGTAAGAGACAGGTGGCTTTGAGGTGAATGGCAGACAGATGGCTTTAATATAGGTAGACAGATGGTTTTGAGATGGATTTCAGACAGATGGCTTTGGAACTGGTAAGAGACAGATGGCATTAAGATGGATGGCAGACAGATGGCTTTACAACTCCACCTCACAAATTACTCAGGTAGAAGCGAACACAGGTGGGTGGAGGGTAATGTGTCACCTGGCGAGGCTGTTTATCGCGGTGTGAGATTGTGAACATAGTGAAGTGTGGTAATGAAGGTGAGGTGGCCACTCCTTAGACCAGACCAGTGTAGACCAGACCAGTGTAGACCAGACCAGTGTAGACCAGACCAGTGTAGACCAGGCCAGTGTAGACCAGACCAGTGTAGACCAGACCAGTGTAGACCAGGCCAGTGTAGACCAGGCCAGTGTAGACCAGACCAGTGTAGACCAGACCAGTGTAGACCCTGTACCTCAGTGCAGACCAGACCAGACCAGTGTAGACCAGACCAGTAGACCAGGCCAGTGTAGACCAGACCAGTGTAGACCAGACCAGTGTAGACCAGGCCAGTAAGACCACAGGCCAGTGTGTAGACCAGACCAGTGTAGACCAGGCCAGTGTAGACCAGACCAGTGTAGACCAGACCAGTGTAGACCAGGCCAGTGTGAGCCGGAGCCAGGAGCAGTGTGGAGCCAGACCAGGGAGCAAGGTAGACCAGACCAGGGGCCAGACCCGAGGTGTAGACCAGCCTTACCCTCTGACCGGCCACAGACCAACAGCATCATCTCCACTACCACTACTACCATCACCATCATTCCTACTACCACTAACATATTCCACCATCACCACCATTCCACTACTACCATTACCATCATTCCACTCCCACCATCCACCATCAATTCCCACTACTACTACCATCATTCCCACCACCATTATTCCCTAACCACCATCTACACATTCCCACTACCACCAGCATTCCCACCACCACTACCACAATCACTGAGAGGTTGTTATTATGCCAATATATTATCTCTTGTTAATATTGATGGGGCAGTCAGGCAGGTGATTTACAGTGGCAATATTCATGCAACAGCAGGTGGCCGGATCTGTGTAGCTGGCACGTGGCTTATGTATGGTGGTGTGTATTGTATGATGTATGGTGGTGTGTGGTGGATGTATGGTTGTGTGTGGTGATGTATGGTTGTGTGTGGTGGGTGGATGTATGTTGGTTGTGTGTGGTAGATGTATGGTTGTGTGTGGTGGATGTATGGTTGTGTGTGGTGGATGTATGGTTGTGTGTGGTGGATGTATGGTTGTGTGTGGTGGATGTATGGTTGTGTGTGTGTGGTGGATGTATGGTTGTGTGGTAGGATGCATGGTTGTGTGGTGGATGTATGGTTGTGTGTGGTGGATGTATGGTTTGTGTGGTGGATGTATGGTGTGTAGATGTGTGTTTCAGTGATGTCAGTTTATGTGCCTGGATGTATGTGCATGGCGCTCAAATGTTGTGTGTACCGGTGCTTACATGTTGTGTGTACCGGCGCCTACATGTTGTGTGCACCTGCGCCTACATGTTGTGCACCGGCGCCTGACAGTTGTGTGTGTACCGCGCCTACATGTTGTGGTACCTGCGCCACATGTTGTGTGCACGGCGCCTACAGTGTGTGTACCTGCGCCTACATGTTGTGTGTACCGGCGCCTACATGTTGTGTATCACCGGCGCCTACATGTTGTGTACCTGCGCCTACAGTTGTGTGCACCTGCGCCTGGGCGGTAGCCATGTGTAGCCGGTGTGACCTCAGCACGGCATCAGCGGGACGGCTGTACCTGGGGAGCTCCTTGGCCCTGTCTGGCCCTCAGGGTGAACTTCCTGTCTCTGCTGGGGAAGGAGAGGAGTCGTCCTCTGGGGTTTTAGCATTAACGCCAGAATTACCAGGAGGACGTTAAAATATACCTGTTTGTGATTAATCGGTGAGGTCCCCAGGTGTTGAGGGTCCAGTGCTATGTCTCGTGGATGACTTTGTTTACCTTCAGAAATCACCAAAACTATTAATAAAACTCCGTGACGGTAAATCACCGAAATGATAAAATACCTAGTTTTGTGGTTTTAGTGATCTGAAAGGATTTTTGGTGGTTTATTAGCCAGAGATGAAAAGCGACTGCAACTCATTGTTTACTGTGGTACTTAAAGAGTTTTAGAGGATAATTACTTACCTGGAAAAATTGATTTTAAGAATTATGACGATGTTGTTGGAGTCTGTGAGGTCTGATGATAGTATTGAGGACCTGTGGGTGGTGTAGAAGGAGGTGGCCTGCCCATTCCTCATATAACCCGTCAACTTGTTCCTCCCTCCCTGCCCGCCCACACACACACACACACACACACACACACACTGCTCTCTATAATCCAATATCCTGAGTGTAGTGTCTCGCTGAATTGTCCACGCCTTTCTGTCACCCACGCCTCCTACGCCCTTGACACACATCCTTGTCCATCCAGTGATCTTATACACACGCCCACAGTCTACCTAACGCCCAATGCTTCCGGCCAAGGACCCCACCGCCCGCCCACACGCCCTTCGTCCGAGTGACTTGTCCACCCACGCTGTCCTATCCCGCCTACGTCTTGCCAGGTACCCACTTTGATCAACACACGCCCTCCTAGCCTCATCTGCCCCACACACACACACACACACACACACACACACACACACACACACACAGCAGTTTAGTATTTCTGCTTCAATTCAAAAGTTTCAGGATATGTCAATACTTCATCACATCTTTATACAAGTTCCACAGAAGAAACTTTTATAACTGGTACTTTGTGGAACTTTCTAACCCAATTTATATTTTTATACTTTTACCATACCTTGAGTCTTTATCAGAGTGACGGCTTGTATGATACGGCCTTATCTCTGAGCTATTAAGAACATTTTTATACATACCAGGTCAAATTATACATACCAGGTCACATTATACATACCAGGTCAAATTATACATACCAGGTCACATTATACATACCAGGTCACATTATACATACCAGGTCACATTATACATACAGGTCATATTATATATAATGGTCATATTATAGTATACCAGGTCACATTATACACATTGTCAAATTATACATACCAGGTCAAATTATGATACTAAGGTCACATTATATATATCCAGGTCACATTATACACCAGGTGGAGATCTATGAATAATGATGGAAGTGAGAAGGAAGAAGTGAGGAAAGATGTAGGAATATCCAGTTAAAGGAAGGAGAGGTAGAGAGAAAGACGTTCATAAATATAGAGAGAAAGACGATGATGAGAGAGATGAAACACAGGTAAGGTAATGGTGGGAGGAAACAGGTGAGGTAATGGTGGGGAGGAAAATGAGAGGAAGGTAATGGTGGAGGAAACATGAGGTAAGGTGGGAGGAAATATAAGGTAATGTGGGAGGAAGACAGGGTTGGTGGGGAGGAAATAAGAGATGTTGGGAGGAAACAGGTGAGGGAATGTGGGAGGAAAGGTGAGGTGGATGGGGGAGGAAACAGGAGGTAATGGTGGGGAGAAAACCAAGGTATAGGAGAGAGGGAGAAGAAGATATATTCTATCTCTATCTCTCATCTTCGCCTGCATACATTTCCCTGTCCTCAACCCCCTACTAATCTTCCTTTCCTCTTCCTTCCTTCTTCTCACTCCCTCTTCCTCCCTACCCTCCTTCCTCGCCCTACTCTTTCTCATCCCTGCTTTCCACCACCTCCCTTCCTACCCTCCCCCACCTTTCCCCATCTCCACCTCTCCTCCCTCTCCTTCACTTCCCTATCCTCCTCACCTCCCCTTGCATGACGAGACGGACAGACAGACAGACAGACAAACGCTGACGGGTTGGAAGACTGATGCCTTTGCATAAGAAAGCCAACAACTTTCTGGGCGTGTGAGGAGAGGCTTTTTGTTAGGTGTGTGTCTGTCTGTCTGTCGCGGAGCTGAGATTATAGCTGTGTTACTGCCTAGCGCCTGTAAAGGTGACAAGGGGAGGTGGGGTGGGGGAGAACCACGCCTAGGAAGATCAGGGCCTAGGTTACAGCGAGAGGGGCCTTGATTTGCTGAAGGAGGGGATTCGTATCCCCTCCTCGCATCCCGGGACTCCTAGAATCCTTGGTGCAAAATCAGGCCAGTGGAGAAGTTCAGAGCAGACTGGTCAGGTAGGGTCTCCAAGCTACCCCTGGCCACCCGGGTTGTGACTGAGGCAGAGCTGTAGAGGAACTGTCAGAGGCACTGTGCATCTGTAGAGGTCAAGGGCGGAGGACCCAGAAATAATACATAGACATGAAATATAATCACCCATCACCAGGACAGGTGCTGTACATTTATGTAATCTGTCTATAATTCTGCAGTGTTTATGTGGATTATCGTCTTTATGGTTTGCCTAACATTTCCTGTGTGATTCCGGCAATAAGGCAGATGCATTGATAGGCTAGAATGGTTAGATGAGAGAAGGATATGAAATGCAGATGAAGATATGAATGAAGGTACAGGTAGACGGGATTTAGTGGTTAGATTTTAATTGTACACTGTAGGTATCACAGGGCAACAGCACTGGTACAGGTAAACACACGTAAGGAAATATTATGTACAGGTAAACACACGTACAGGCAAATACACTGGTACAGGTAAACACACGTGCAGGTAAACACACGTACAGGCAAACACACTGGTACAGGTAAACACACGTACAGGTAAACACACGTACAGGTGAATACGTACAGGTGCAAAGCACTGGTACAGAAAAACACACGTACAGGGTAAACACACGTACAGGTAAACACACGTACAAAAACACACTGGACAGGTAAACATACGTACAGGTAAACACACGTAAGGTAAACACACGTACAGGTATAATCCACAGTTACAGGTATACTTCTATGGTGTACTACAGGTATAGTCTGTGTACTACAGGTATAATTGCAGGTACTACAGGTGTTCTACAGGTAAACACACAGGTACTACTAAGGTATACCTCTACAGGTGCCTTCACAGGTAAACACACACAGGTACACTCACAGGTAAACACAGCAGGCACCCACAGGTATACTCTACAGGTACTAGGTGTGCTCTCAGGTACTGGGTATCTCTGGGAACACAGGGTACTGCAGGTATACCCAAGGTACTACAGGTAACTCACAGTCAAACAGTACTACAGGTATACTCACAGGTAAACACACAGGCACTCACAGGTACACTCACAGGTACACATACTCCTCAGGTAAACACACAGGCACAGGTATACTCTACAGAGTTCACAGGTACCAGGTATACTCACAGGTATACTCTACAGGTACTACAGGTATACTCACAGGTAAACACACAGGTACTACAGGATACTCTAGCAGGTATACTCCAGGAAACACACAGGTACTACAGGTATACTCTACAGGTAAACACACAGGTACTACAGGTATACTCTACAGGTAAACACACAGGTACTACAGGTAATTCTATGGTCAATTACAGGTATACTATTAGGTATACTTAATAGGTACTCAGTATACTCTACATAAACACACAGGTACTACATATACTTACAGGTAACACACAGGTACTACAGGTATACTCAGTAAACACACAGGTACTACAGAGCTCACAGGTAAACACACAGGTATTACAGGTATACCCATATAAACACACAGGTACTACAGGTATACCTGCAGGTAAACACACAGGTACTACAGGTATACACAGAGGTAAACACACACAGGTACACAGGTATACTCTACAGGTAAACACACAGGTACTACAGGTAACTCACAGGTAAACACACAGGTACTACAGGAATACTCTTGAAGCAACACACAGGTTACTATGAGTAAACACACACAGGTGCTGGGTATGCTCTGCAGGTAAACACAGAGGTGAAAATCACAGGTGCGAATATCTGCAGATTAAACACACAGGTGCCTGGGTAAACACACAGGTGCTGCAGGTTATACTCTGCAGGTAAACACAGAGGCACACACAGGATTTATGCTCTGCAGGTAAAGCCACGGTACTACAGGTGGCACACACAGGGTACTACTGGGTATACTCTGCAGGTGACACAGGGGGTGAACACACAGGGTGCTACCAGGTATATCTCTACAGGTAAACACACAGGTGCCTGGGGTAAACACAGGTACTACAGGTATACTCTACAGGTAAACAGAGTGCTTACAGGTACTACAGGTATACTCTACAGGTAAACACCAGGTACTACAGGTAAACACTCGGTACTGAGTATACTCTACAGGTAAACACACAGGTACTACAGGTAAACACACACAGGTACTACAGGTATACTCTACAGGTAAACACACAGGTACTACAGTGGCTACACACAGGTACTACAGGTATACTCTACAGGTATCTACTTGGGAAGGTCACACAGTAGTAGATGGAGTCGTCTCTCTCAACCTCTACTGCAGTCTCCTGTCACCCTCATTCTATACGTACCACACTACGGGCCATAAGTACCACTGTACCCACCCCCTTAGCCTAACCTAACTAACCCAACCTAACCTAACCTAACCTAACCTAACCTAACCTAACTCAACCTAACCTAACATAACATAAGTCACCTGTTGTTAAAACGTCATAAGAACATTATTTTTTGAGAGTGTTTAATTTATATGTTTTTTAAAGGTTTGGTCTTGGCTGTATAGGTGGTGAGGTGGACGAGTGATAGATGTGTGTGTGAGGTTGGGTGAGGTGGACGGGTGATAGATGTGTGGGTATGGGTGGGTGAGGTGGACGAGGGTGATAGATTGTGGTATAGGTGGGTGTGAGGTGGACGGGGTGATAGATGTGTGTATGGGTGGGGGTGGTGAGGTGATAGATGTGTGGTATAGGTGGATGGTGGACGGGGTGATAGATGTGTGGGTGGGGTGGACGAGGGTGATAGAGTGTGTGGTATAGTGGGTGGTGGACGAGGGTGATAGATGTGTGGTGAGGTGGACGGGTGATAGATGTTGTGGTATAGGTGGGTGAGGTGGACGAGGTGATAGATGTGTGGATGGGGTGGATGGGGTGATAGATGTGGTATGGGTGGGTGGTGGACAGGGGTGATAGTGTGTGGTATGGGTGGATGAGGGGACGAGGTGATAGATGTGTGGTATAGGTGGGTGAGGTGGACAGGGTGATAGATTGTGTGGTATAGGTGGATGAGTTGGATGAGGGTGATAGATGTGTGGTATAGAAGGATAGAATGTTGTTGAATAAACTGTGTTAATAGATTAGTATAGGAGAGAGCACACACACACACACACACACACACACACACACACACACACGAGGATGAAGTGACATCATCCAGCAGAGTGAGAGAGGAGAGTACAGGCTATAATGGCAGGAATATATCGTAAAGTGAAGTTATGATTCATAAAATATAGTGTTATGACCACAGTGCTGAGGGTGGTGGTGGTGTGAGACGAGATTGTGTTCTCTCTCTCTCTCTCTCTCTCTCTCTCTTTTTCTCTCTCTCTCTCTCTCTCTCTCTCTCTCTCTCTCTCTCTCTCTCGTATGTTCTCATTAACCTCAACTTTATCTAACCTAACCTCTCACACTTCTTCTTCCATCCCCAAAATACCGATAGGGTGATTAATCTTAAGGTGAAATAAACTGGAATACAGGTGATTACAGGTGTGTCCTTAACTCCAATAAAGAACAATTTGTCGTAGGTTAACAGAATTAGTCAGATAAAACTTACGAATTATTGAGAATCTACCTTTGTGTCTCGGCTAAGGTGAGATAGGTAAATACGTCATCAACTTATTAGGTTAGGTTAGGTAATATGTCCTCACCTCCAATTAGGGGAGAAAATTTTAACGAAGGGTGAGCTTTGGGGATGTGGCTTCAGGTGAGGATTATGTAAGGATGAGTCGACGTCAAAGAGGCCGACCCGACCTTACCTGTGAGCGAGGGATTACCTGGTGCAGGGGGACAGGTGAGGGCGTGAGGTGGGCTAGGGTGGTAGGTTAGGTTGGGTTAGGATTGGTATTGTTAGGTTTGGTTAGCGTCAAAGTTAATCTTCAGGTGAAATCTTGGGTGTATTCTTCAGGTGATCCTATTAATTAGTGCCAGGTGAGACAAGACCTTCAAATATAAAATAGGTACACAAAATACCTGAAGAGAATAATTAAGGTGAGACTCATATAGACGTTAATGAATAGCAGGATAGTTGAAGGTCGATAATTACCTGTACCTGATAGGCTTTAATTAATTAGCTGACAGGTAAATAAAATGACGGTACGTAATTGGATTAATGGAATTAGTTAATGGTTAATTAGATTGACTGAGGATGAAATAGAGAATGTGATTTGGTAATTGGGTGATATACTGACTAATTAATTGACAGGTAATAAGCACACAGGTGAGGGTAAAAAGTAAAGTATTAGGTGGAAAATTAATTAAGGTTAAAGAAATAATGCAAAGGAGAAATAGATTTGTAATTAAATAGATTCACAGGTGTGTAAATGAAATAACTATAACCAATTAACTTTATTATAATCTGAACACAGGTATTTGTGTAAACCAAACCTCTCTCGAGCAAAGTGCCAACTCATGCTGGATAATTGATATATGTCTTCAAAGTTCTGACCTTGACCTTTCACACCTCATCTACCCTAACCCCACCTACCTGACCCCACACCCCTCACCCCAACCCACCTCACCTCACCACACCCTCTCTCCCTCAAGCCCCACTCGAAAAAGAGTGTTGCCAGGTACAAATATTTTCGAGTTATTCTGTAACTTGCACAGAGACAGACAGACAGGTTAAAAGCATCTTAATCTGTACTCCTCGAAGACGTAGAGTGAGGGCGATATGATCAGGTGTATAAATGGGGGTCAGGACTGAACAAAGGTGTTATAACAAAGGTACTCAAACTAACCAACCAGGGCGGACTCGTAACAATGGCTTTAAATTAGACAAATTTAGATTTAGGCGCGAGATAGGTAAACATGGTCTGGAAATAGAGTAGTGGACGAGTGGAACAAGTTACCAAACATCATCATTAACTCGAATACCCTGGATAGCTTAAACATAGGTTGGATGTAAATGGGACTGTCCGTATGGGTCAATAGTTACTGTTTCTACTACACTCCCCAATCAACTAAGTACGAATAAGTGTATAAGTGAATATATTTAAACTGTGTAGAGTAAATTTAACGATTAAATTTATAAAATATCGCATAATCTGAGAAATAATGTGAGTGGTATTATTATAAATCTCCATTATAGTAATCCCTGCCAGTCTTGTATTAATCTCCACCTAAGCCTTATATAAATCCTCACAGAGTGTTATATAATTCCCATATGAATCTTATATAAATCCATGTAGATCTTATATAAATCCCAACCTGAGTCTTATATTAATCGTCTGAGTCTTATGTAAATCCCCACCTGAACCTATTAAACGCCTCCAGGATTTAAGATGAAAATGATGGAAATCTGATGAGAAAAGTTAGTTATTGAAGTTAATTTTGTCTGGTGGCAGTGTGTGTGTGTGTGTGTGTGTGTGTGTGTGTGTGTGTGTGTGTGTGTGTGTGTGTGTGTGTGTGTGTGTGTGTGTGTGTGATATTACTATTGTTAGTAGTAGTAGTTGTGGCAGTAGTAATAGAATAGTAGTAGTAACAGTAGTAGTAGTAGTAGTAGTAGTCTCCCTATTTGATTGTGTCAGTCTGTCTATCTGTTTTGTCTGTGTCTAATTATGTCTGCCTGCCTGTGTCTGTGTCTGTTTATCTGTCTCTCTCTGTCTCTGTCTGTGTGTCTGTCGGTCTTTATCTCAACCCTCTCCTGGGCATCTGATTTAAGCTTCTCTAAAATAGCTTATCCTGGTAAGCTTAATGTTTACATACCTATTCTCCCTTAGTAAGACTCGTACTAATGCTTGTGTGTGTGTGTGTGTGTGTGTGTGTGTGTCTGTGTCCGTCCGTCTGTCTGTCTGTATGTCTATCTGTCTGTCAGTCTGTCATCCTGGTAAACTCTCGGTAAGAATTTGGGTTCAACTCATTTTCAGACTCTACGGGGAGTGGGGCCACCGTGCTCTTGTTAATGTACGTGGGTAGATGTACGTGGTTGGAGATGTACGTGGGTAGATGTACGTGAGTAAATGTACGTGGGTGAATGTACATGGGTAGATGTACGTGGGTGAATGTACGTGGGTAGATGAACGTGGGTACATGTTCGTGGGTGGAGATGTACGTGGTTGACTGTACGTGGTGGATGTACGTGGTTGGCTGTACGTGGTGGCTGCTGCGTCTTAGGGTAAGTCTTAGTTGCCTCGAATAATTATGATGCCTAAAATTAATTATTTAATTTAAGTTTAGATTATTTTGTTTACATCATTAAAAACACACAATAATGTTGTCTTAGAGTGTGTGTGTATGTGTGTGTGTGTGTATGTGTGTGTGTGTGTGTTGTGTGTGTGTGTGTGTGTGTGTGTGTGTGTGTGTGTGTGTGTGTGTGTGTGTGTGTGTAACTGTTTACGTACAGGTGTATATATTTTTGTTTGCAAGAGATTGAACGTATGTATTTGCGTGTAAACAAGTACAGTAATTGTTTATGCGAAGAAAGTTAGCATCTGTTTACCTTTGTGTGTGTTTTTGTTTACATAAATATTCATATTTTCGTGAATCAGTGACGTAGTACAAGGATGGATGGGTGGGTTGGTGGGGTGGGTTTGGGTGGGTGGATGGGTGATGAGGTGGGCCCTCCCCTTCCTCAGGTGAGACGCCCGGAGGATGACCACGCCTCCTCCCTCCTCTCTCCCTACATGAACAGGTTATCCACTTCCCTCGTTAGTGTAATCCTCTGGGTAGGTCTAAAACTCTATAATTCCTGCCTAGAGCTTCACTATAATGGTCCCAGCGCCGCTACCTGACCTTTACCCTTTATCACTCACCTGGTTAACCTCTGTACTTGTTAGTGTCACGTACAAATAGCTCTCTCTCTCTCTCTCTCTCTCATCCCATTCTTCAGCTTTCCTCTATTTTCTCTCCTTCTTCCTTCTTTGTTTCTTTTCTCTACTTCCCTTCCTTCCCCTTCTTTCTCTCTCTCCCCCCTCTTTACCCCTTCCATCAACCCCTCCTTCCCTTTACTTCTTCCTCCTCCTCCCTCTCCCTTCTCTTTCTCTCCTCTCCTTTCTCTTTCTCTCCTTCTCTTTCTCTCCCTCTCTTACCCCTCCTCCTCCTTTGACCCCCATGCTCCACCTGGTGACCCCGTAGCGTGACCTGACTCGACCCAAAGGTACTGATGGTATCTGATTCCTTGTTTGTTTAGAGTTTTTACCTTCGCCACTTGACAGAGACTCGCTAAAGGCATACAGACAGATGACAGAACGATACATAGATTTGTTTATGCCTCGTTGGTGGACTCGTAAACAAACTTAAGTTGAGTTTTGTGTGTGTGTGTGTGTGTGTGTGTGTGTGTGTGTGTGTGTGTGTATCCCTATTTACGGTCACACTACAAGAACGAAAAAGACAAGAATTTTACTTATTACTGTTACCGTTTCAAGATATCTGTACTGTGCCTATATCTGTAACTTGTACATGTTTTTATTAACTGTACTTGTCCTTATTCCTAAATTATCAGAAAAGTGTAAACCAATCCTTCAAATTATACCCCAGAAACAGCAGATCTTTCACCAGCCATTGTCATCCTGTTAAATGCCGCTTCTTTCTTCCTTTATTCGCTAAATTTTCCAGCTGAGAGGAGAAGGTGGTGTGGTGATTAGGGAGAGAATATCACAGCTGGAGATGGCAGGGTGTTGGGGGTCTACAGGGGGGGTTGGGGCTAATGGCTCCCTCAGCACCTGTCTGTACCTCACCTCCCCCACTCACCCACCGCCGGGGTTCCGCAGGGCGAGATGTCGGGGCTATTTATTCTTTCTTTTTAGTCAATCCTTCATCTCATAGTGTCTTAGTGGGATCTGATCTTCTCTTGGGGTTCTGAGTCTTCTGTTGTGGTTCGAATCTTTTCTTGTGGGTTGAATCCTCCTTTGTGGGTTCGGATCTTCTCTTTTGGCTTCGAATCCTCTTGTGGGTTCAGATCCTTCTCTTGTGGGTTCGAATCTTCTCTTGTGGGTTCGAAATCTTCTCTTGTGGTTTAGCCTAATCTGAAACTTCACAGTGTAATTCAAAGATACTAACAGGTAACTTGTTCTACTAATTAGGTTAGGTAATGTTAGGTGAGGTTAGGTGAGGCTAGGTAAGGTGAGGCTCGGTTAGGTTACCTCCGGGTGGCTGCACTGAGGCTCAGACCACGAATTCCTTTGGTTCTCTCATTAAGAATATCTGTGTCAGTGTGTGTGTGTGTGTGTGTGTGTGTGTGTGTGTGTGTGTGTGTGTGTGTGTGTGTGTGTGTCTGTCTGTCTGTCTGTCTGTCTGTCTGTCTGTCTGTTTGTCTGTCTGTCTGTCTGTCTGTTTGTCTGTCTGTCTGTCTGTGTTTATGTAGATGGGTGGATCGTGAGTAGTAAGATAGAGAGAGAGAGAGATGTTTCGTGTCACTGACGGTCACCCTCTTCCCATATGCTTTCCAACAGTCATATATATAATGTCTATAATTATTTCTCTAACATAAGCATATAATTATCTCTCTCTCTCTCTCTCTCTCTCTGTCTCTGAAGATGAAAATATCAGAACTTTTACTGTAATTAGCTTTCACCTGTCAGGAGGTATAATGGGTGGGGGTGGGGTGGGTGAATGGGAGGAGAATATAGGGATGAGGAGGGGAGGTAGGGAGGAAGGGAGGTGTGTAGGCAGGGAGGAGGGGGAGGGATGGATGGAAGGGAAGGGGAGGCAGGGGTTGTTGGGGAGGGAGGGTAACCAGATGACAGGGGATGGGAGGTGGGGAGGGGTGTACCTGGATGATCACCTGCCTCTGGTAAGAGAGGTGACGGTACAATAGACAGGGATTTAATCTGATGAGCTCTTAATCCCCGTCATTTAACTGTCCTCATTTATGGCTTCCCTCCTTACCTGAAGCTAGTCCTCTCTCTGTCTATCTATTCCTGTCTACTTTTGCCTCACCCTGCTCCTGTCTACCTGCCACTGTTTACTCTCCTGTCTGTGCTTATCTGTTTCTATCTTCCTGTGCCTCTGTCTACCTCCGTCTCTCCTGACTTTGAGCTATTCTTTCCTCTCCCTCCTCCTTCCCTGCCCTACCTCCTCTTCCTCTCCTCCTCCTCTTCTCCTCCTCTATCTGATTTTCCCCATTCTCTAATAAGTATTCCACCCAACTCCTCCTCCTCCTCCTCCTCCTCCTCCTCTTCCTCCTCTCCCTGTCCTACTTCCTCTTCCTCTCCTCCTCCTCCTCCTCCTCCTCCTCCTCCCCCATTATTCTATTTTTCCTCATCTCTCACCACTTCTCCTCCTTCGTCATGGTTCACCTCACCCACTGTTCTTGTTCTTTGTTCACAGAAGTTCTCGTCCTGCGATATTGTCAGAACTAAAAGTGGGTTCCATGGGCTTGTCACTAAAAGTGGGTCCTATGGGCTTGTCAACACTAAAAGATGGGTTCCATGGGCTTGTCACTAAAAAGTGGGTTCCATGGGCTTGTCGATACTAAAAAGTGGGTTCCATGGCTTGTCAATACTAAAAGTGGGTTCCATGGGCTTGTCAATACTAAAAGTGGGTTCCATGGGCTTGTCAATACTAAAAAGTGGGTCCTATGGGCTTTGTCAACACTAAAAGTGGTTCCATGGGCTTGTCAATACTAAAAGTGGGTCCTGTGGGTTTGTCAATACTAAAAGTGTATCCCATGGGTTACCGTACAGTTAGAGGCGGTATGGATACAGTATACTGCATAACTAACCTCACAATACACTAAAACCCAACACCACATTTTCGTCTGTAAACTTTGGTACCTGTTAAAAGATGGGTGGACTTGGGGACCTTATTTAATTGTTATTTATCCTATATTTCATTAGTTTGACAGGTGACGTAAACAGGTGACATAAGCAAGTGACGTAAACAAGGACAAACAGGTGACGTAAACATATGACGTAAACAAGTGACAAACAGTTGACGTAAACCCACTAGTGTTAATTAATTGTTCCAAGTTTATACCAAAGGACTAGCTGATGTTGACACCATTAAGGTCAAAAAATAACTTGTGAATTTTGGAATGAAAAACGCGATGTGGTTGTTTACTGTTAGAACGTTCACTATATGACGTCATAGAATGGGAGGAGTTATATTTAAGTAAAGGAGAGAAGGACCTCACTGTAAGCTATCTACCTCCTCGTCTTTTTCTTCCTCCTCCCTCCTCCTCCTTCTCCTCCTCCTCCCACACCTGGAGACACTATCTGGGATTTATCGGCAGCTCCCTGATACACCTGAGAGGGCTACTGTAGTCTCTCTCTCTCTCCTTCCTTCTTAACCTACCTAACCTACCCTACCCTACCTACCCTACCCTACCCCTACCCCTACCCTACCCTACCCTGAGGTATAATTCGAGTAGTTTATCATCAGACGATATAAACAGGGGTGCCTAATCTTCACGTGATCCTTCAGGCTTTACACTCCTACACTCGACACCTCAACATCAGATAGCCAGGCATGTACACAACATACCTGGGCAGAGCTAAACAAACTCTTACACCTGTACAGATCAGGGAAGAATGTCTGCTGGCTACAGTTAAGAAAATGGTATTATTGTACGTGCTGATGGCTGCTTGTGTGTGTGTGTGTGTGTGTGTGTGTGTGTGTGTGTGTGTGTGTGTGTGTGTGTGTGTGTGTGTGTGTGCTAGATACAGTGTGGTGGTGGTGGTGGGGGTCACATAGCATGGGGGATGGTGAAGGAGTGAGGGAGGAGGTGTTATCCTGGGGTGATATCCAGAGGTCAACTAGTGTAAAGGGGCGGTGTGTGACCTGTCTTGACCCCTTTCATCCCCAGTAATGATGGCTACCTGGGAGGAGGGAGAGGGAGAGAAAAGAGACGGGAAAGAGGAAGGAAGTAAAGAGAGAGAGAGAGAGAGAGAGAGAGAGGGAGGGAAGGAGATGGAGAAGGAAGAAAGAAATGATAAAGGCAGGTCACGTTATCACCTGTGTGGGGCGTTTTCCGTATCTCGTCAAAGTAATAATGAGAAGGAGATGGTTTTGTGGCCACCAGGTGTGTGTCAGGTGTGTTGGTGTTGCTTTTGGTCAGTGTTGCAGGTGTGTGTCAGTGTGTGGTGTTGCTTTAATGGTCAGGCGGGGTGTGTGTGTGTTGGTGTTGCTTGTGTTGTGTTGTCAGGTGTGTTGGGGTGTTGCTTTAATGGTGAGTGTTGCAGGTGTGTCGTACAGGTGCAGCAATATATAGGATTGTTTTACCTTTGTATACTGTATTCTCAAGTCCAGTCCCTTCTCTTGTACACACCACCAGCCCCTTTGATACATCAGCCCCTCTCCTCTCTACACTCCAACCCCAATCACACACCTCCAGCCTGCTCCACACGCCACCAACCCTCCTCCACACACCAGCCCCCTCCTCCACACACCTCTCCAGCCGGCTCACACGCCACCAACCCCCCTCCACACACCAGCCCTCCTCACACCTCCAGCCTGCTCCACACACCAACCCTCCCTCCACACACCAGTCTCTCCTCCACACACCAGCCCCCTCCACACACTGCCCCCTCCCACACACCAGCCCCCTCTTCCACACACCAGCCCTCCTCCACACACCAGCCCTCCTCCACACACCAGCCCTCCTCCACACACCATCCTCCTCCTCCTCCACATTTAGCCCCCCACTGACCCTCAGCCCACTCCTCATAAAGGGGAGGAGTTTCTGTCGTAGATGGGGCTGTCAATACTAGCGGTGGGAGAGGAGAGGGCTGACGACATTCCGGAGATGATCACCTTGTCCCGATTGATGACGCCCTGAGAGTGACACTCTCAGCCAGGACCCGGGTTAACATAATCTTAATTAATACTGTCCGCCAGGTCGACTCATCAACATGTCACGACCTGTTTGTCTTCTACAGGAACGCAGCAGTTGTTCTACTTTTTTATAAACTTTTTTTATGTAAGATTCTGACAATGTTTATATTTTCTGTTTTACTTTTTTTTTACAATTTTTTTATAGAATCTCGGTAACTGTTTTATACTTTCTGTTTTACTTTTTACTCGAGCAACTGTTTTCTGTGTTAAGAAAGTATTATTTAACTAGTAAGGGTTTGTTGTCTCGCCTGTGATACATAAGTTGGTTTATAGTTTGGGGTGTTGTCACCTCTGGTCCCGGGAAATGTTGTCATAATTTATCTCGTCGTGTTTGTGTAGAGAGAGAGAGAGAGATAGATAGATAGAGAGAGAGGACTGTGTGTGTGTGTGTGTGTTTTCTAATGGGAGGCATGTGTCTGTGAGTGTCTATGTCTGTATGTGTGTCTGTGTGTAGTGATGGCATTAAGATAACGCCACTAATCCTAACTGCTCTAATTCTCCTCTTAACATTATCTCACCTTTCCTCACCTTCCTCACCTTACCTTCTCCTCACTCACCCTCACCTCTCACCTGTAATATATTCCTCAGGTTGCTGTCTCACCACTCAGTAACGTACTATACAACCAGGTGTGCTTCAAGATGGCGACACCAGTCTCCTCCTTATCACTGTTAAAATACTCACGAATTAAACGTCTTCTACATTTTATTTACACTTATTGGAATGTAATTATATTTTTCAGAGATATGACTGGTTACTGTTGTTAATTTGCATAATGTAACAGGTTTAAAAGTCAATGATTTCTCTGTTACAAAAAGTGTGTTTACATTTATTGGACTATTAATCAGGTTTTTAAAGCACTATACTCATTTTGGGTCTAATTTGCATTTGTAAAGATTGTGTTTGTTGTGTGGGGAATGAGTGTCCAGCCCTTATGGATTATCTGCATATCTGGCTATAATACACACACACACACACACACACACACACACACACACACACACACACACACACACACACACACACACACACACACACACACACACACACACATGCACACACACACCTGCATTGCTTTGATGATTAGTAGATGAATATTGGTTGTGTTGGTAGTCACTTAAGCAAGGTGTTGGCTGTCATTATGTTTGGTGTATTCTGTGGCAAGGAATGTGTGTGTGTGTGTAGAGAGGAGAGAGAGAGAGAGAGAGGAGAGGTAAGTCGTGAGGTGTGAGGAGAGAGGACGAGTGGAGTAGGAGGAGAGGGTGGGAGGATAAGAGGAGGAGAGGAGCTGTATTGATCAGCACACTAAGAAGGTCACTTGTGTTTAAAATTCTTCATATTATATTGTTGTTATTGGTTGTTGTTTTGTTGTTGTTGTGTTGTTGTTGCTGCTGTTGTTGTTGTTGTTGTTGTTGTTGTTGTTGTTGCTGCTTGTTGTTGTTGGTTTGCTGTAGTTATTGTTGTTGTTGTTGTTGTTGTTGGTTGTTGTTGCTGTTGTTGTTGTTGTTGTTGTTGTTGTTGCTGTTGTTGTTGTTGTTGCTGTTGTTGGCTGTTGTTGTTGCTGTTGTTGTTGTTGTTGTTGTTGTTGTTGTTGTTGTTGTTGTTTTTGCTGTTGCTGCTTGTTGTTGTTGTTGTAGTTATTGTTGTTGTTGTTGTTGCTATGTTGTTGCTGTTGTTGTTGCTGCTGTTGTTGTGTTGCTGGTTGTTGTTATTGTTGTTGTTGGGGTTGTTGTTGTAATTGGTGTTAGACTGATGGAGTAGATTAGGTTAATTTAAGTTAGGTTAAATTACTTGGTTAGGTTAGAGATAAGGTAGGTAAGTAGAGTTGGTTAAGGTAGGTTAGTTAGCTTGTTAACTAACCCCCAAGTCGTTAATACTCCAACCCGTATCGTTAACTGCTGCCAGAAACACACCCAAACGAACTCCTGATGACCCCTTGCCGTTGAGGTAGAGTGTTACCTGCTGCACCGTAATTAATAAACTTACAGGTAGTTAGCTGTCGGTCGAGAATCGATATATGATATCGCTAATATTACTCCATTAGAATTTATTTTAGAATATAATTTACTTAAGATGATTTTTTTATGAAATTTGTTTATTTAGAATATTTGTTATTGAAAGTAATGTTTATAGGTTTATTTATTTATCTATTTTATTTATTTATTTGTTGTTTGTTTATTTTGTTTGTTTGTTAAAGGTAATTATTATTACAGTGGAATGTGAGTCGTACTGGTGAATAGTTTAATTAAGGCCGCTTTTTAAGACTTATCGGAACCTTGAGTTTAGTGGGATCCTAGGCTCTATAGGATCCTAAAATCAGCTCTCTGAGACCTTGAGACTCAATATGACTTCAGGCTCCAGTAGGATCTAGACTCCAGTGTACGGACCTTAAACCCGGGAAATTCCTCGCTCAAAATGACAGGGCTTTAGGTGTGAGCCCCAGGTGTGAGCCAGGTGTGGAAGCAGGTGTGGAGGCAAACACCAGCAACACAAAGGACCACCGCCTCACCACCCCAGCAGATGATTACTCCTCCCTAAAGGGCGTGGTTGGGTTCACTATTTTCTAATTATACAACATACACTACAACCTCTGTTTAACGGACTATATGCGTTAAATCAGAGTCCGTTAAATATAAAACGGACACCCCCAGCTTATTTCACCTGAAGATTAACCACCTAACATAACTTAACTCAGCCATTCAGGTAGCGTTAGGGTGTCTAACTTCAATGTGGCACAGGACTCTTGAGCTGAAATGGCTTGGTGCTTTAAATTTGGAGTCTTAGTGAGAAAAAAAATTTTGGAGGTAATGTTCTAGGTAGGGGCTCTTGTGGGAGGTGAGCAGAGTTGGCAGTGAGAATGAAGATGTGTGTGGGGAGGGGGTAGATGCGGGCCACACACACACGAGGGGGGGGCTCACTGAAGCACTGATTGATGCCTCAGTAGAGATGGTTTAAACACGTGTGAGAGATACAGTGAAACCCCCACGAGATGACCCCAGAACTACCCTCATGGGGACACGACCCCACGGGATGACCCCCTGCGAGGATGACCCCCACGAGGATGACCCCTACGAGGATGACCCACAGGATGACCCCTACGGATGACCCCACGGATGGGCCCCACGAGGATGACCCCTGCGAGGATGACCCTGCAGGATGACCCCTACGGGGATGACCCCACGAGGATGACCCCGGGATGACCTGAGGATGACCCCTGCACAGGATGACCCTACGAGGATGACCCTACTGAGGATGTTACAGGACGACCCCCACAGGGGATGACCCACCACGAGATGACCCTACTGAGATGACCCTACGAGGATGACCCCACAGATGACCCCACGAGATGACTGAGATGACCCTACGAGATGACCCCGAGACGATTTCTAGTTTGAGTGTCAATATGGTGAAGTGCTATGCCGCTACCCCACTACACACGCTACCCTGCACCACCACACCACCACACCACACTGGAGCACTGCCCACCACACCACTTCTATATTGCTACATACCGCCCACCACACACCATATACCACCTTGCCACCACACCCACCACCACCACCCACCACACCCTGCCACCACACCCTGCCCTGCCCATCATTACTTCCCTCTCCCACCATAACAGTGAGGTGTGTATCATCCGTGTGTCCTCACCAATAAGTCTTATGAGCCTGATCCATCACACACTGCTACTTATCACCACTACTACTACCCAGCACTACTACTGCCACCACCACCTACTGCTACTACTACCCACTATCACCACTACTACTACCACTACTACTACTACCACCACTACTACTACCACTACTACTACTACTACTACCACCACTACTACTACCACTACTACTACTACCAGCACTACTACTACCACTACTACTACTACCATGCTACTACCACCACCTCAAATTCCATGCATAGTCTCACTCTTCACTAGTGTGTTTACAGGGCTCGTCAGGTTTTTGTGCAGTGTGGGGAGCGCTGGTTGTCTACATTCGACGAAGAAGCCTTTCACATGTAAACATACTATGGAATCAAAATTAAAACAACATTAAAACAAATATCTCAGTAATGTGAATTTGTGGAATATTTTATATGACGAGGAAGCTAAGCACCCGAAGTAGTGAAGGGGACTGGCCTGGCTGGTCAGCCACCATCGCCACCTTCCCCCTCACTACTACCGCCGCATGTGGGATGTGTGTGTAGCTGAAAGTGGGGAATGGTGTGGTTACTGTGGTGTAGTGATGGTGTGTTGGTGGGTGGTGTTAGTGGTGGGGTTGGAGAGTGGGTGGAGGTGGTGAAGGGAGTGTGTGGGTGGGGAGAGGAGGAGGCGGGAGGCAGTGTGGGTGAGGTGAGAGAGAGGAAAAGTGGTGGAGACTGGGTGAGTGTGGAGGAGGGTGAGGGTGGAGGAGGGGGTGTGAGGTGGAGGAGAGGGTGAGAGTGGAGGGAGGAAACATTAGGGGAGGTCTTTATCAGGTTGAGTTGAGAACCTCGGGTTGCTGCCTCACTGTAACCTGACTACCATAACCACCACACTCACCACCACCCACTCTCTCAACCTACCCGTCCATTCTTTCCCCACCCATCCCTCCCTCTCCCCTCCCCTGCCTCTCCTACCCTACTTCATTCCACAATCTTAATTAACGCCTCTACTTTCACTTTGTATTCTTCATTATTAACATTTCACCCCACCCCTCCCCTACCCCCTCATCCCTCCCCTCACCCCTCTCTCACCCCTCCTCACCCCTCTCTCACCCCTCCCCTCCACCCCTCTCTCACCCCTCCCCTCACCCCTCTCCCTCTCCCCTACCCCCTCATCTCCCTCCCCTCACCCCTCCCTCCCCTCCCCTCACCTCCCCTCCCCACCCCCTCCCTCCACCCCTCCCTCCACCCCTCCCCTCTACCCCCCCTCACCCTCCCCTCAAAGCACCCACAGCACAGGTCATTTAACACACACAACACTCACCTGTCTCGTCACTTTCCTAATTTATTCTAAAAAAAAGTGGAAAATAAATAATATTGAGTAAAAATTAATAAAATACAAGGAAAAATAAATGAAGATAAATAAAATAAAAGAAATTTAATGAATAAAATAATATAGTGGGAATAAAACGGAAAATATAGACGCAAAAGCAAGAAACAATAAAATTCCCTTGAGTAGTAACTCTATCCGCTTTGAGTACATTGTTTTGCGTCATTTCTGTACAATTACTTAATCCACTCAGTACCGTGTCTTAGTCCTTAGTGCGATGCGCTTAACCCTTTGGTACAATGACGTGTTTCTAGAATTACAACGGCACTGTACTCAATAGTTCTAAATCATTATTACTCAGAGGAGGGTTAGAAACATTATAATAAATAACTCAAGTTTGTGGTGTGTGTGTGTGTGTGTGTGTGTGTGTGTGTGTGTGTGTGTGTGTGTGTGTGTGTCCACCAGCTCATCCATCTTACTCGTGTGTACAATACATGACTCGCTCTTCCCCACCACACACACACACA